>NW_020175050.1:1234784-1267548 GCF_003031525.2 Neophocaena asiaeorientalis asiaeorientalis
GGGGAGGGGGAGGGGAGGGGAGGGAGGAGGAGGGGGAGAAGAAGAAGAAGAAAGTGATGATGAAGAAGGAGAAGAAGAAGAAGAAGAAAAAGGTAGTGAGAAAACCAGCTTCTCAGGGACCTCGTTGCATAATGAATGAGTAAATTTTCAGTCTATTGGCTGGGATGGGGATGTATCGATGGTCCAGGGCTCAGACTGTCCTGCAGAGAAACCGCTGTGCTCACGCCAGAGTCTTACTAAGGACAGGGCCCTAAAAGCATGCAACATCAGATAGGAGGTCTGGAGGCATATTCTGATCTAGAAATAATGCTGTCTAATATGGCAGCCACTGGGTACCTGTGACTACTGGCTAGTTGAATCCAGATGTGCCATGAGTTACACACCAGAATCTGAAGACCTGGTACAAACAAACAGGTAAACTATCTCAACCCTACTGTTTTGTATTGATTAGATGTCAATGATAGTATTTTGGATATATGGGTTAAGTGAAATATATTATTAAAATTAACTTCACCTGTTTCTTTCTGCTCTTCTAATGGGAGTAGTAGAAAATATAAAATGCTAGGTGTGGCTCTGTCTCTGTCAGACAGTGGGAGTCTAGAAACAGAATGCAGCAAGTGAGCCAGGCCTTCCCCTTCCTCTGGCAACTCTCCCAAGTTGAGGACTAAGGGGCAGCTGCTAGGGCAGAAGCGGCCAGGTAGGGGCTCCTGGGTGGTCCCCTCCCAACATCTAGGCAAGAGAGGGTAAGAGCCCTGCGTGTGCTACGGGCACCAGGGGACAGCAGGGGAGGGCTGCCTTCCCACCTGGAGGGCAGCAGAGGCAACACCTCCACCTGGGGGCCAGGAGGACTTGATCTGCAGCCCAGGTGACTCCAGGAATCTCCAAATCCAGGCAAGGACCTGAGCCAAGGAAGCACTGTTCATTCCTGAGACTGTGCAACTCCCTTCTCCCAGGGAGCGTGCATGGAGTGGGCAGGCGAGGGTTATTAACAAAATTATAAGTCATCATGTAGTAACCTCTGCAGGAAAAAACACTGAGTACCAGTGAATTCAGAAAACAGGGCTGTGTTACTTTACTAGTACTGCCCTAACAGGATCGCAGAATAGGGGACGAGAGAAATTCATTCTCTCACAGTTCTGGAGACCAGAAATCAAACATCAGGTGTCGGCAAGGTTGATTCCTTCTGAGGCTGGGAGAGACGACCCATTTCACACCTCTTCCTGGCTCCTGGGGATTCGCTGACCATCTCTGCTTTCCTTGGCTTGTGGCACCATCACCACGTTTGTGCGTTCCTCTGCACACGGCTTTCTCCCTGTGTGTCTGCACTTCATCTTCCCTCTCTGCAGGTCTGTTGCTGCATTTAAATTGTCTCCTTTTCTATGAGGACAAGTCATGTTGGCCCAGCGCTGCCCCTGACTTGATCACCTCTGTGAAGAGCCCATCTCTAAATGAGGCCACATTCTGAAGTATGGGGGTTGAGACCCCCACACATCACTTCTGGGGACACAATTCAACCCTAACAAGGGGGCGGTGGTCTGTGTGAAACGACTTAGCCACAGGCAGTGCATTAAGAGTTCCGTATGCCAGTCCAGAAACTCAGGTGTGAGAAATAGAACTTTTCAAAATATATTCCCACCCCTAAACTTCTGTTAAAAGGTTTAAAGCTTGTTCAATTCAGTGAACCAACTATCTTCCCTAAGTTGTGTCTTGATCTCAAGGACTTGCCTAGTGCAGAGGAGTTTTAATTCTGTGTTGGGTCGGGAGCTAGAATGTGATTCTTCCTGTCTTCTATCCAAGTGGCCATTTTCTGAATTATCCAGTATCCCGTGTAGACATCTGTCATTGATTCACTGAAGCCTCACTGAGCCGGCCTCATTTCCATCTTCCTGCCCCTAAGTCCAGAAGCTCCCTCTGCCCCCTTCTTAACACCTCAAGCACTGGAGACTTGGGCATAGTTTCCATGTGGTGCCACAAACAGGAATCCCTGCAGTGCAGTTGACACAACAGCCCCCGTCCGTCCGGACCTGCCATGCCGCCATCTCCTCTCTGGGGTTCTGCTGTTGCTGTGTAAGTCGAGCGTGGGAGTGGATGTGGGTTCTGGTGCCCTTTGCTCCTCAAACTTCTCTGGTCCTTTCTCTAGGACCCCTCAATATCCCTGCAATTTTCACTTGTCCTGCTCTCTCAATTTCAGAAAATCTTTCCTAGCTGAAGAAGAGCTAGAAGCACAGTTCTGACCCAGGATGCTTCCTCCACATAATGATCCTACATTTGTAGGGTTTTCACCAAGGGGGTGGTCTCCTGGAACACAAAAGCCAAGGGAAAGCAGGACTGAGTGTTGTGTGCCCTGTATCTCCCTGCTGAGACCAGGGGCATAGGATAACCATCCACCTGGCTGGGGAGTGGAGGGGATGGGAGAGAAAGGAATCACATAAACCACCAGGAAGAGAAAAGGCACTGGTCAAAATCTCGGCAAATACACTGTTGCTCCCTGTGTGACCAACCTTGACAAGACATATGAATGGAGAGACAAATGTGTGCTCTTCCTGTTAAAATAAATCTTCATTATGGTATAGGAAAAAATATTTAAATTTATAATATGTGTACCTAAGAGTGGCAGAGATTTGCTCATTTTTAACTCAGCGAAACCTCACTAATTTGGACTTTTAAAAAATGCTATTTCACAGCTTCTAGAGAATAAAATTATTATGACGGTTTAAAAAAGCATTCACCAGCAGAACTTCCAATGGGCTTTGCTACCTGAATGGATACTGCCTAAATACATTAAAACATTTTCTGCCCTTAGTGGTTTACACATTCCCCAGGCAACATTGGTTCATCCACTGAGCGAACCCTTTTATTATAGATTGTAGAAAGGCCCTGGCCATTTCTGATTTAACACATGTTTCAAATTATCGAAGTCTTATTCTATCAAGCTGTATCTGTTTGTCTAAATGATTTATTGTTTATTCAATTACAGATTTCCAGCAGTGGTAGGATCATCACCAGTTCTGAAGTCATCTTGGTGATGGCACACGTGGTGGATAAATTCTCACAGGGCAGAAATCTCTTTATATACCAGAAATGGGGATTTCACAGGGTAGTGAATCAGCTTCAGATCTTTCAGCACCAAGGGGTTTGTCTAATAAGAGTGCTTAGCAAACCAAAGGGAAGATGATTGTAGAGTGATGAAATATTCAAGACGACAAAACAGCTACACACAGAAAGCAGTAGCACTTGCCAGATGACTGGGTATTTTCTCCAGGCCTCTCAAGATAGTGCGATCTGGACGAAGCATCCGCCCACACTGGGTGCAGATAAACCTAGTCCAGACACCTCTCTGTGGGCCTCCCAGCTCTCTCTCACTGCCCCCAGGGAACGCAGGCTTCCCTTCAGATCCCTTGGCCCGGGAGCACTGCACAGTTAGGCTCCCAGTATAACCAAAGGAGGCTTCAGCTCTCTGCTGCCCAGTCGTGCTCTGTGCAGAGCAGATACAGCCAGCTCATGGAGGAACATGGCCATAAATCATTAAGCGTCAGAGCCTTTTCAAGTTAAATCCCTCAGCTCTGGAGCCCATGGCTCACAGAAGGTTCACGGAGCATCAATTATGGAAATGCCTTCGAGTTAAGATTAGCGGTATATTTGGTTATTCATTTACTTTCCATTCCTGAATTGCAATAACTCTATTTCAGGAATCATTCTGCAGTCTACCGTCTACTGTTTGGTGCAATTTTCTAACATGAAGGGACTTTCAAAAATAATTGTATGCCATATATACAAATACATATGTGTGTATGTATATATATTTTGTGTGTGTCTGTCTGAGTACCTGTGTGTGTCTGTGTGTGTGGAATTTCACCTAGGAATGAATCAGTTAAAAACATTTTTAATGAATACTGAATACAACACTGAAAAGTCACTTGGTGTCAAACAGAATTGCTTTTGGGTGGGCTAGAGGTTTATCCAAGGTTGGAACCACTGCACAGGATTTTGTCAGCACCGTCAGAAGTAGGTTTTAAATCCCTGCCTCCTAACCCTTGCCGCTTTGTGTGTGCCTCATAAACCCATTCTATAATGAGCATTTTATTTAAGCCATTTTTAGAGATTAGAACAGTTTATTTCCTTCTACTTTTCATTTACGTTCCTTTTAATCCCTTCATTCTATAAACTTAATTGCTGTTTTGCTAGTCCCCAAGCAGCTAACCTAAGCCTTCTTCAAGCATTTCTTAGTAATTTTCCTTTTCGTTATTTAGCACACTTCTCTTTAGTCAGCTAAATGAAACTTTCAGGATATTTCTTGGGTGAATAAAACTTTCAGATGAGGCATTTGCTTTTTGGTTACAACTAAACACGTTTTATTTTGCATTCTTTCCCTCTTCTAGGGGGCTTCAAATAGATGACAGAATGATGGATACCCGCCATTAGTAATGTTCTTCTTTTTTTCTTTATCTCGGGCAAAACACTCAACATTACATTTGGTAGAAAAACAGATGAGCATTTGACACAACTGCCACCATCTCCCCCCATCCTGACAGATTTGGACGCCGCTCAGGATATCCCAGTACCCTCTTCTTTTGGTTTGACGCCCACACTCAGGCTGCTACCTGCTTTATCTTCCTGGCTGACTGCAGTTTTACTCTCTCACAAATACCTGTTAGGGCAGCAGCATAACAAAGTAAACAAGCAAATAAATGAGCTTGAAAGAACCCACTGAGGATACGTCCTGTCTGGGTAAAATGATTTCGTCCAAGGAAAAGACTTTGGAGAACAGTTCGATTATTTACCTACTTATTCTCTGTGATTAAAAATCGTAGCAAATATGGAAAGTGGACCAGAATTTGTTTTAAGAACTCTGCAATGGAAGCATATCAATAAGTCATGACAGTCATGAAATCAGTTGCCATGACGAATGGGTGTATATTTGTATATAATATATTTATCTAACTATACTTATTCAAAATATAAGTCCTTGCAATCAGTTCTTCAAAAAAAGGGGAAAAAATGAATTTGGCCAGTAGTATAGTGGCTGGCTTGATGATAAATAGCCATAGGTGTACGAGTCAAGTGTAAAATAAGGCAACAAGAGTCAAGTGTAAAGTGAGGCAATAAAAGCAATGTGTTTCTCGTATGAGACCCCAGAGCCCTAAACTTGCTTTCATATTTGTGTCTCTGGATAAGGCATTTCTCACCTCAGCCCCAGCCGGGCCATGTCCCTGCCATGGAAAATAGCCATTTACATTTCTTTCAGGTGTCATATTTCACAGGAGGATTCCATGTTTATTTTCTCCTTTGATTCTGTCACCCACTACCACAAAGATTATCGATGACCAGGGTGGTCGTTATCATCCTATTGGCACCAAGAAGAGAACAGTCTTACGGAGGTCACGTGGCATGGCGTATCAGTGGTGTCTCACTGCTAATGCTGGGATACAAAGACTCGATTAAATTTTATTCTGAATTTGATCTTCCTTTAGCAGCACTGTAGCCACCTCCAAGTTATTTCTTAGTCTTGACTTAAAAAAAAAAAAAACAGTAGGAATTTTTGTCCATTCCAACTTGAGACTTGACTTGAGAACCTAAGTCAACCAAGTTGACTTTCCTGCTGTGCTTACCATGCAATGGATCAAGGATCTGGACGATTAACTAGGAATCTCTACCAAAGACTTGATAAGGACAGATAAAACACAGTCCACACAGTGCTGAAACCAGTCCAGTAAAATCTCATCCTGATTGCTCATCACTGATTAGTCCTGAAGGATATGAAGTTGGAAAAGGACACAGTTCGTACACAGGGGTCTTGCCATTCAAAATTGCAATATCATATATTAACGCATATATGTGGAATCTAGAGAAATGGTACAGATGAACCTATTTGCAGGGCAGGAATAGAGACGCAGACATAACAAATGGATGTGTGGACACGGGGGAGGGGAAGGGGGTGGGACAAATTGGAAGATTAGGATTGACATTTACACACTACCATATGTAAAATAGCTAGCTAGTAGAAACATGCTGTATAGCACAGGGAGCTCAGCTCAGTGCTCTGTGATGGCCTAGCTGGGTGGGATGGGAGTGGGAGGGGGGTCAAAGAGGGAGGGGATATAGATAGACATATAGCAGATTCACTTCATTGTACAGCAGAAACTAACACAGTGTAAAGCAACTATACTCCAATAAAAATTCAAAAATTAAAAAAAAAGAAATTGCAGCTGTGTCATATTCCATAGGTGACTCACTTGAATATGGTTAATTCTCCAAGGTAATGAGTATTTGAAACCTCAATGAAATTGATCAATGCCTCTGTTACAAACTAAAATGGAAATTACTAACTCTGATAAAGCTACAAAAAAACATGGGGTAAATACCAACTGTTTATTTGCTTACTTTTTTAACTGGAAATGGAAAGCTAGTCACTCAGGCTACAGGTCATCTTCTGGAGAATACTTGTTTCAACCACTTCACCAGGTCTCGTAAGTTTCCCAATCAAAAGAAGATAATGATGCCTGTGAATGTGCTTGGTGAAGAGTAAAGAGCCACGAAAACGTGAATGGAATTTTTACTCTCATCAGTATTATTATATTATGTTGTAGGTAGACTAGCACAGCGTAATTATGGTTTAATGTAACATATTTACTGCCAGCAACTGCTGTAGTATTAGCCAAGCTTCCAGTGTAAAAAAAGTCTATGAAATCTAAACCATCAATCTATGGATTGATGGAGTGTCATCACTGCAGAGGTGGAAGTGGACATTACTTAGAACCCTTATTGTCAAGACGCACCCCTTTCCTTGCAGCTCTGCACATCAGAGTCCAGCTGAAAGGAGAGGAAAACCGGGGGCAGTGTATGGAGAAAAGGAGCCCCGGACAAAGGGCATGGAGACCCCCATCTGCACATCCACTGCTCTTAAACCCTGTGTCTTAAACCCCATACAGCTACACTCATGTGGCATTTTTTTCCTCCTTGAAATCTAAAACAGAAAACTGTAGTGATTTACCAAAAGGCACAACCAAAACAACAACAGGAACAGCAACAACAAAAGGAAACATGCAATGTGATTGGTTCTTCAAGACCACGTTTAAAACAAGCACTCCCCGTTTTGGGGGAATGTGAGGCAATGCTCTAGTACTTGGGGTCTTATTCCTACATGTACATGGTAATATTTAGTTCAACAAATACAAGTCTTAACAGTAACCATAATTGTATTGTTGCTCTTGTTAGTAATAATAAATAGAAAAAAGACTTAATACCAACTTCAGAGATGGGAAAATTAAGGCCCCAAAAAAGTATATGAACCACAGTGAATTATGGGGCAGATCCTGGAGTCCAGTCCTCTGAACATCCGGTGAGAAGAAATCCCAGGAAAACCGGCTGTTTCTTCTAGGAAGTAAAGATGACCAGAGGGCTGTCAGTTCCAATTTAATAATTTTATGCACATCCTACCTTGCAAATTCTTTTAAAATATATGTATATTTAACGTGGACATAAAAAATCAATGTTGCGAACTTCCCTGGTGGCGCAGTGGTTGAGGGACATGGGTTCGTGCCCCGGTCCGGGAAGATCCCACATGCCGCAGAGCGGCTGGGCCCGTGAGCCATGGCCGCTGAGCCTGCGCATCCGGAGCCTGTGCTCCGCGAGGGTAGAGGCCACAACAGTGAGAGGCCCGCGTACTGCAAAAAAATAAATAAAATAAAATAAATCAATGTTGCAGCCTCAGCCCCATTCACACCTTGATGTAGTTTATAATGGAAAAAGCAGCAGTAAAATTAAAAATGTTGATAACTTCCTAAGAGTGCTTTTTGTTGTTTTATGTTTGACATAACTGACCAAATGGGACATGCTCACTTTTAATGTCGTTTTATTTATTTTTCTTACACTATTTCTTTAGCACTTTTTCTTCTCACATGACATATTAATATATAATTCAGAGATTTTATGCCTCCCTGCACTACTGGCATGATTTCTTGTGCTTTCGAGCTGCTCTATTTATGAGCCAATGGCCAAAATGTCTTTGATTATTCATTTTGTGGAGGGGAAGGGCAATTTTTTAAAGCTGCTGGGAATTTTAACCCCCTAAATCCCAAGTTGCTTTTCTGTGTTTTAGAGGTTTGTCTAAGCTCTGACCCTGGCCAGTAACAGTCTATCTCCTGCTGGGCCATCCTGTACTCTGTCTGAATGCTGACACTGGGAAGCTGATGGGGGTGAGGACCCCCGTGATGGGGGCACAGACACCTCATGGGCATCAGCCCAGATTCTCGGGCTTTCACCCCCAAGTCTTCACAGCCATTTTCTTAGTTTCTTTACACGTGTTTGTTCCCCTGATTTTGTTGTTGACTTCTATCATTTTGGGCAGCAGCTCATTGGCTGGGCTCTTGGGAAACTCCTCAGAAATCCCAGGAAATCCGCAGCCGAGCCCTCACCCCAGATCTCAGCATCCCACATCCGCTCTGTATCTCTCTAAGGCAACACCGGTGACTCCCTCTGAGCTTCTGGGATGAGAAAATCCTGTCAGCGGAAGGGTAAGATTATGCAGCATAATTATAAGATTTAGAGGCCAGAAGGGGCTTTGGAGATCATCAATCTTTTTGTTTTACATGAGCAAGTGGAGAAATCACGCTTTGTGAAAAGGTCATGGAAACAGCAAGTGGTAAGCGCTTGCCTTGAACCAGAGTCCTAGCCCTCCAGAACGTCGTGGTCCTTCCACTCCCATCCCCGTGATCTTTCTCAGTTACACATGCGTCTGTGTGTGTGTGTGTGTGTGTGTGCGCGCGTGCGCATGTATGTGCGTCTGTGCCTTAAGCCCATCTGCCCAATTGGTCCCAGGACCTGGTCTCAGCTCACCGAGTGCCTTAATGTTGCCCTGAACCCAGGCAGACGGGCGCGTACATCACTGTCCCACCTCACGCCCAGCCGGACTCCTCTGGGCTTCTTCTGAATGATTTTTCCCTCTGCACCAGATGTTCCACAATTAGAAAAAGCCCAAGAGAAGGACAAGAAAGAGGAATGACAAGGATGAGGATGGAAACTGCCAAGAAGCTTTCCCTTCTCCACTTACTTCTTTGCTGCCTTGGCTAATTACTTCCTGGCGCCGTGTGTTCTCACACCTGTGGACTGCAGACACCCTGTCTTCCATGTCAAGAGGACCTGGGTGGAGCCAGTCTCAGCACAGCCCCAGGGGCACACAAGAGTGGGTGTCAGAGCAGAGAGGAATTAATGTGGTGACATACACGATAAGAGAGGTAGGTGAAGCCCATGACAGCCAGGTCTGTCCTCCAAGACGGCCGTGCACATCCTCTTAACTCCCTTTCTTCCTCTCTCTCCTTCCCTTCTTTTCTCTCTCTTCCCTCCTTCCATCCCTCCTTCCTTCCTTACATCCTTCCGTTTCTGTCTTCTTTTCTGTATTTTTCTTTTCCTTTCTTTCTTCCTTCCTCCTTCCCTCCCTTCTTTCCTTCCTTCCTTCCTTCTTTCCTTTTTCTTTTTTGCCAGAAAAGAAGCAGCCAACAACACTTAGCCTCTCACAGAATCTTTAACTAAAAGATGCCATTCGCCCATAATTTATAGACTTTTCCATTCATCCAACACTTACTATGTTTCCATAGTCACCAGGCTGGATCCCAAGGCTACAAAGGATGATGAAACCCAGCTTCCACCCCCAGCTGAGCTTGAATGTTTACACTCGGCCATCTTAGGCCAGCCCTGCCCGGCAAACCTGAAGTGTGCAGATCGGACTGGGACAGCCGTCGTTCAAGCTGCCTTCTAATCGTGCTCTGTGGACCAGCTTGCTCAGGACCATGAGGGCTGATAACCAGAAAACTGCACACTCAGTTGCCAAGGCATCGAGTGGCTCCATTGCTTCCCACCCCCGGAGGGCCCCAGGGGGACCATGGCTCAAGCTGTAGGCGACAGAGGACCGATTCCAACCTCTGTCTGCCAAGACAGCACTCAGTGAAAACACACGCGTGTTCCGCCACTTCCCAAAGTGCAGCCATTCTCTTAATAAGAAGAGCGTGGTTTTTATGAGGCCATGATTTTTTCCGGCAATAAACACAGCTAACCAATTATGCAGCGCTTACTCTGTGCCAGGCCCTGTTCTAAGTCCCCCTTATGAGTCAATCCACTTAAACCTCACACCAGTCCTGAGTTAAGTGCTTGATTTTCCCTGTTATGGACTGAATTGTGTTCCCCAAATCCATACATTGAAGCTCCAGCCCCCAAAGTGACTGTCTTTGGAGATGGAGTCTTTAGGGAGGTGATGAGGGTTCAATGAGGTCATGAGGGTAGGGCCCTGATCCAATAAGACTGGTGTCCTTACAAGAAGAGGAAGAGACCCCAGACCCCAGGGCTCTCTCTCTCTCACACACAGAGGAAAGGCCATGTGAGGATACTGAGAAGATGGTCGCCCATGAGCCAGGAAGAGAGGTCTTTCCAGAAACTAGCCCTACGGCACATTGATCTCGGACTTCTGGTCTCCAGAAGAGAAAATAAATTACTATTGTTTGTTCCACCCAGTCTGGGTATTTTGTTACAGCAACCCTAGCAGACTAATACAACATCATTTTACAAATTAGGAAAGTGAGATTCGTAATCAGGGACCAGTGTTCAAACAGAGCCTGTGTTCTTATATACTATACTGCAGTCTCTCTACTCAGCAGGAGGGTTTATCAAAAAGTCCACATTCTCATCCAGAGGACTCTTCCAAACACCTTCAAGAAAAGCTTAAATATATTTGGATAAAGTTTTGTTTAATGGTTTTCAAACTTTTAGAAACACCACCAAGTTTCCCAATGGTGCTTTTAGATATTCTGCAAATATTTGAAGTATTTGAAATATTTCTAACAATTGAAATATATACATAAAAACAATGCAAAGACTCCAAAATGTTATAAATCAATTTTAACACATCAGGCAACACCAAATTAACTAATATTACCATTAGTTGATTTTATCATGTGTTATAAAATTTGCTTATAAAGCATTTACACATAATTTATGTAATATATAACAATACATAATATACTCTATGTAATGATATATAATATAAAATTATACATAATAAGTGTCATTTTAAACTGCTTTATGTATGGGTATTTGTATTAGTCTGCTCAGGCTGCTGTAACAAAATAGCACAGACTGGGTGGTTTAAACAACAGACGTTTATTTCTCACAGTGCTGGACACTGAAAAGTCCAAGATCAAGGGACCAGCCTGGTCAGTTTCTCTTCCTAGCTTGCAGATGACCATCTTTCTCACATCTCATGAGAGAGAGAGACAGACATAGGGAAAGAGAGAGAGAAAGCAAGTTGTCTCTTATCCCTTTTTATAAGGGCGCTGATATCATCATGGGGACCACACCCTCATGACCTCCTCTGAACCTAATCAGCTCCCAAAGGCCCCATCTCCAAAAACTATCTCACTGGGTATTAGGGCTTCAACCTATGAAATTTGTGGGATGTGCGGGACACAATTTAGTCCTTAGCAGGGTTCCATCTAGATCATATTTTAAAACAGAATTTTGTTACTTAAAAATTTTGAAAATCTGCTCTGATTCATATTCCTTTAGTAATTAAAAACTTTATTTTCCTTTAGTGTTAAGGTGGAACTTATAGATTGCTTGTCAATCTCTATTTACATTTTGGTAAACAGTAATATTACAATGGGGGAAAAATATTAATTTCTACTTATTTTCTGGTAGAGGAAGTTCACTGTAGTAATGCATACAAAAGGTTTTCATTATTGTGCCTTTAAACATCACTAACTTTTGAACAGCATAAAATACAAACACAGGGAACTGTGGATATCTCACAGCCCTGGATCTAAATGGTGGAGCTTTTGGTCTGAATGCACAGACATGTCCACTGCTAGTGCACATGTGAACACATACACAGACAACAGAGTGAACAAGTACCAAATCATGGAGAAAAAAATAAGTTCTATCATGGTATGTGGTAAGCACACAAAAATCCTCTACAACCTCCCGATATACACACGGAAACCTTTAGTGAACAAGCTTTAAGATTTTATTTACAATTTTTTTTCTGAACTTAAGCAAATTCCTTTTCAGTTCAAAACTAGACAAATACGACCAAAACAGGAAGGCTTTGCAGGTGGGTCCAGGGACCATGTCTCCCAACACAAGACTCTTGGGCCTCCAGCGCCCACCTCTACAGATGGCGGATCTGGTTAGTAACGCCTCCTGCCCTTATCACCTCCAAATTCTAGTGGAAAAGGATCAGTCTCCAGAAAAAGGATGGAACCTGAGATCTCAGGCAGCAAAACATAAAACAAAGCAAAAATCCCATCCATGAGTGAATGTTTGCCCAATAATGCTGCTCTGACAGCACCATAGAAGCAGGTTTATTTTTTACGGTAAGTGACCCGAAAAAGGAAGAGCTTGGGTGTCTGCCTAAGAACTTGAAAACTCTGAGCAGTTATAAAATTGCAGCAACGCAGCTTGGCTTTACAACCACTCAGAGACCCCTTTTTCCATCTCTATCGGGAAATAAAGCAATCTTTATTTAATTTTAGTTCTGCCAACCAACGACGGCTTCTCTACATTTTGTCTTGTTCAGCACTAGGTGTATAGCTTTGCTGAGAATGAGGTGCAGCCCATGGAGCTCAAATCAAATTAATTCAGTTATGCTTTTCAGGGTTTCAAAAATACAATTTCCATTTATTACATAATTTATATTGCATGTCCTCTGTACCTGGATTTCAGCTATCTGACTATTTCTAATATGGTCCTAGATTATCTGCCGTCACCTGCGCCATAATTTTCTCCTCTTATTTCACTCCCACCTTACAATCTTCTTTAAGAACCCCTTGTACTGTGATAATTAAAATTTAGGCAACATCTCCATTAAAAGTGCACACTTGCAAGGGTTTATAACCATGTCGTAAAACCTTACCCGTAACTAAAGGAAGTGAAAACTGTTTCCTACATAGCATCATGGACTGAGAACATTCTACGAGAGTGCATTCATTGCTTCAAATGATGTGCATCAACTGGTTAGACCAACCCCACTCTGCAGCTTGGAGGTCAGGATCCAGGGTAACAGCAATCTTCTTGGGATTTACTCTGAGGCATGATCTACCTAATGGACCTCATTGGGGACAGATGTGTGCTTTCCTGTGTCCTACAGAAAAGGGGAGCCACTTATGTGGAAATTCCAAAACAAGACAGAACTGCAGAAAACTTTCCTAACAGAGATTATGGAAAAGAATCTCAATACCTGAAACAAACCTTCAGATAACCTACATTGCAACTTAAACTCTGATTTTCTTGTGCTGTGTGACGTAGACAACTTGCTAGATAATATAGTTTTCAAGCAAAATCCTGAAATGTGTAAATACATATGAGGGGAGAGATACAGAGAATTTAGAAGAGTGATTACAACGGAAACACAACCTCCTCATTAAGGCAGCACCATGAAGGAAAAGTCCTCACAATCGATTAAAATATACACTTTTCTTCCCAACTTACTCAGTTCCTGGCTTAGAGGAAGTCCTGAATTGTCTATTTGATATTCAAAGCAAGGCCAGAGAAGAGAAGGATGGGCTCAAACCCAAAAGATCCTGTGAAAACTTGGTGCCCACCCACTGGGTGATTGAAGAAAAGCACACACACAAGCCTTCTTCCTGTTCATTAATTTTATCAGTTGCTGTAGTCCTTTGACACACATAAAAAGTCAGTGATATTCTTCTATCTAGAGAACCTTAGCTTCCCAACCGTCAAATAAAGTTAAATCAGTTTCATAATGGTACGGAGGCTCTCAACTCAAAGAGTTGATATTATTTAAGTGTACAGTGCTTTCTACTTAAGCATGTGGAGAAAATGATATGAGAAAAAAGGCCATTAAGACTTTCTATGAAGCATAGTAATTAAGACAGTGCAGTATTGGTGAGAGAACATACAAGTATATCAATGGAACAAAAGAGAAAGTCCAGAAATAGAAACACATAAATATAAAATACAGTCAACTGATCTTCCATTAAGGAGCAAAGACTATATAAAAGGGAGCAAAGATAGTCTCTTCAGCAAATGATGCTGGAACAACTGGACATCCACATGAAAAAAATAAATCTAGACACAGAATTTACACTCTTCCCAGAAATTAAATTTGGGATCTTCTGTGGATCATAGCCCTAAATGCAAATCACAAAACTATAAAACTCCTAGAAGATAATATAGGAGAAAACTTAGGTGACCTTAGGTATGATGATGAATTTCAAATTCAACACCAAAGGAATTGTCCATGAAAGAAAGAATTAATAAGCTGGACTTCATTAAAATTAAAAACTTCTGCTCTGTGAAAGACAATGTCAAGAAACTGAGAAGATAAGTCAAAGATGGGGAGAAAATATTTGCAAAAGACACATCTCATAAAGAACGAATTCAAAATATACAAAGAACTCCTAAAATTCAACAATAAGAAAACAATCCAATTGAAAAATGGGCCAAAGACCTTACTAGACAACTCACTGGAAAAGATATACAGATTGCAAACATGCCTATGAACAAATGTTCCACATAATATGTCATCAGAGAACTGCAAATTAAAACAAGGAGATACCACTACACAACTATTGGAATGACCCAAATCTGAAACGCTGACAACAGTAAACTCTGGCAAGGATGTGGAGCAACAGGAACTCCCATCCATTGCTGATGGGAATGCAAAATGGTGCAGTCACTTTGGAAGATAGTTTAGTTGTCTATTACAAAACTAAATATAGTTTTACCCTATGATCTAGCAATTGCACTCCTTGGTATTTACTGAAAGGAGTTTAAGACTTGTGTACACACAGAAAACTGTACACAGATGTTTACAGAAGCTTTACTCATAATTGCCAAAACTTGGAAGATGTCCTTTAGTAAGTGAATGGATAAATAAACTGTTGTATATCCAGACAATGGAATATTACTCAGCACTAAAAAGAAATGAGTCATCGAACCATGAAAAAAACATGGAGGAAACTTAAATGCATATTACTAAGTGAAAGAAGGCAGTCTGAAAGTGGTATGTACTATATGATTCCAACCATGAGACATTCTGAAAAAGTCAAAACTATGGGGTCAGTAAAAAGATCAGTAGTTGCCAGGGGTTGGAGGAGAGGAAGAAGGAGTGGGTGGAGCACAGAGGATTTGGGGGGGCAGTGAAAATACACAGTAGGATTCTGTAATGATTGGTACATGTCATTATACATTTTTCCATAGAATGTACAACACCAAGAGTGAACTATGGACTGCGGGTGATTATGACGTGTCAATGGAGATTCATTGATTGTAACAAACGAACCCTCTGGTGAATGATGCTGACTATGGTGGAGGCTGTGCATGTGTGGGGCAGGGAGCATATGGGAAATCTCTGTATTTTCCTCTCAATTTTGCTATGAATCTAAAACTGCTCTAAAAAAATAAAGTCTTAAAAATTTTTTTTACATTTATTCAGTTAGTAAACATTGAAAATCCACATTGCACAGAACACCATTCCAGGTTCTAGGAAAGGGTAGGGTGGGAGAGGGAAAGAAAGTGAAGAGAGGGGAAGAGGGAGAGAAAGGAGGAAGAAGATAATGTACAAACGATAACGAAGAAAAAAACAATGACAGAAACCATGATAAAGCCTCAATAAATGGAATTTACAAGACAAATAGAAGACACGTGGTGATAGATAGATAACCTTAGCCATTTCAGTAAAAACTTATTTTGTGAAGAATAGAAATACTGCAAACAAGGTTCGAGGTAACCAAGGAAATCGGTCACACTGAGGGTGTATCACTATTCATGTGGTCCAGGGTTGATGAAAATGACCAACTCCCAATTATCAGCACTTAATGTTTCTTCTCTTTGGCTTGAAGACCCTTTCCTCAGTGTACACCACACATTGCTGAGAACCTTCCAGTCATTCACAAAGCCTGGTTTCCTCCAGGACCAGGTGGGCAGTAGCAAGAGAAAGAAACCCATTTACCGTCTTGCTGGCCAATATCCTCACTTGGTGTTTGGTTAGAAACAGGTGGAAGGGCTAAACTAACATTGACTTGGAGGTGATGTTTGTTGACTGCAGCCAAAGAGCTTTTATTTATTGAGCACCTACTATGTGCTGAGCATGAAGGGAGTAGGGCAGCCCCTTGGCCTGCCGTCCACACACAGGCAGGTGTAGGCGAGTATACAGGAAGGAGGGTGAGGGGTGCTCCTGGTGCAGCTCAGAGACCAGGGCTGTTCACCCGACCGTCACAAACCAAGGGGCTGATCAGTCCCGTTGGGGGAAGCAGTCTGAGCAAAGCCACAGAGAGGGGCCAGGTGGGGAGCATCCAGGCTGGTGGAGGCGGCACGGGGAGGAATGAAAATAAAAAGAAACTGATAAGCAAGGGCTGGGGCACCCTTCCCCTCTGTGACAGGCATGGTTCTGGGACTGTTCACACCCATCCCAGGTGGGGTGTACAGAACCTAACATAACAGACGAGGAAACTGAGGCCTTAAGAGCTGAAGTGTTTGTTCAGAGCCCTATAGGGGGACTTGAACCCAGACACCTCTAACCTCACCCCCTTAGAGCTGGGGGAACACATGATTAAGACGGGGAGGGCTGAATTGTACTGTGAAGTCCTAGTTCACGGGATGGACCCCCTCAGAGGTCTGAATGGGGCCCCGAGAAACAGCACGATCTTGCACAGTCCCCTGTGGGCAGGGTGGTTGGAGGATTTGGACACAAGGTGTAAATGTCAGGCAAATCATAGGAAATGCTTTCGTTTTCAAATAAATTAAAGTTGAGTGGGAAGAAGACAGATCTACTATCTTGTCAGTGATCCCCACATCCGTCCTCTATGGGGGGTGGGTTCTGCGGGCTAAGGGACCGAGGCTGCCCCTCAGGAGCCGGACGGGGACAGAGGTCCTGGCCCCCAGGCCCTGGCCTTTGCCTCCGAATAAGCCTTCAGATGGGAAATCTTTCCAAATGAGACTTAATGCTCCAAAGGCAGGGCAACTTCTCTGATGACTCAGGAACAGAGGTGCTTTCTAGGCCAAAGTACTGCAGAACAGGTTAAGAGAATGAAAATTTCAGCTGAAAAACTTTAACTAAAACTTGGGAAGCTCTGATCAAGCCATTTGGTTAAACAGAAGTAATTCCGGCCATCCTTCCTACCAGAGACCTTGAAAAGGTGGAACATTTAAAAATTAAGGGAACTCTTCTCAATACTCTGTAATGACCTATATGGGAAAAGAATCTAAAAAACAGTGGATATATGTATATGTATAGCTGATACACTTTGCTGTACCGCAGAAACTAACCCAACATTGTAAATCAACTATACTCTAATAAAAATTTAAAAATAAATAAATAAAATGGAAAAAAAATAAAAGCATTGAAATCACACACACACAAAAAAAACCCTTGTTATGAAGCTTGAAAATGCAGTTCAGAGTTGACAGGAGCACATTTCCATTACCTGTTTAATTTTAGTAACACAGGTAAGTAAACAGTATAACACAGACTCAACTGTCCACTCTACCACATTGGACACCTCACATTTTTATCTAGGTGGTGGCATAGGATATATGCTGCTTTGGGCTGTCTGGTACTTCTCTCTATAGGAAGCCACCAGCTTCCATTCTATCTGGTTGGGGACAATGTCACAGCTCAAGTGAGGCCACAGGAATTGGTGTGTAGCCTAAGCCAGGCCACCCTGCCTCTCCATCCCACTGCCCAACGAAGTGCCATCAAAAGGTAGACATTTGAGAGCTGGAGCCTTTGCCTGGGCTTCATATGTAAACATGCAAGTTATATGCTTTCCTCTTGCCATTGAGTTTGCTAAACTTGGGGAATGTGACTCTGGGGCCCTGACGGACAAATGGTTTCTGCAGAATGGAGCCGCGAGGAGCTCATCAGAGATGGACCAAGGTGGACGCTTCTGCATCAGGACCTGGATCTGGGGTTTTTCCTGCATTCCTGTGAGGGCCTCGGCTTCCTTCCCTGCCCAGAAAATCAATATGTTCCCTTTAGTGTTCAAGCTAACTATCTGCCTAAGTTAGCTTGGAACTGGGGACCTCTGGTCACCGCTGTGCTCTCACTCCCTTTCAGAGGCCACTTAACTGAACTAAGGGCTCAGAACTTACAGGCATAAGGAAGCAGAGAACATTTTTGGTCACTGGTAGAATATGATCAAGGTGATCATTTATGAAGCTAAATGTCAAAAGACTCTACAGGATAAACTTGAAAGGAGTGTGTTTGTTAGTGAGACAACCTGGGGACTCGACTCCATTGAGGAATGAACAGACACACATCGTACAGGAAGGGTTGTCAGAACTTGATGCCACCGGGTTTGAGGGGTTTACTTCCTTGTTGTTTGACTTTCTTTGCTGGAGGGAAAGATTTTGTATAGTAAGAATTGCAGAGAAGAATTTTCTTGGAACCAACCTCTGACCGAATTTTTAAAATTGCAGACAGATCTACTCCAGCCAGCAGGAAAGAAGTTCCTGATCATATCATACTCTCCCATAGTGTTCCTCACTTAACACGACACCCTGACGAGCAAAGTTCCTATCAGTGTAAATAAGCTGAAAACTAGGCCCTGGCACAGAAGCGATCAGACTAGGATTGGGCCACCATGGATTAGCCTGTGATTATGGACACATCTAGATCATGGACTGGCAATCCATTGTATGAGCCAACAACAGCACGTGGACCGATTTTCAGGATTAGTCCTCACAAGTGACATACTCTTCCCCAATCCCGTGCCCAGCTGGCTTATTTACAACCATCCCCTTTCCCCTGGCAAGCAATGAGCACCTGGACGCTTTGAAAGGCGGTCCACTGTGGCTCAAGAACAAGTCAGGGATGAGTTCAGCTAATACACTGTTCGCCACTGAAAGGGGTCATCTTGGAACCATCACTATAATGTTGATTTAGCTAGTAAGACATGGCGAGCGCCACCAGCTCTCCTGGATATGATCTTTGCTTTAAGTGACATCAGTGGACACAGATATATTAGGATCAACCATCCCGGTTGGTCCAAGACTGAGAGGTTTCCTAGATGTGAGAGTTTTAGTGCAAACACTGGGACAGTTCTGTACAAACCAGAACAGCTGGTCACCTTATTTGCAACAGGAAAGCTGGGAAAAAGGATGTATCCTTAAATTTTTCAATTTTGCTTGAGGTTTTCAACACACTTGAATTGGTTAAACTTAAACATTAACGTGGTCCAGCTTTCTGGAGCCTTTTATTTAGGTCTAGACTTAATTCTCCTGACCACGGCGGCGGGGTGCCTGGATTGTCAGAAGACCTACTGAAATAGCAGAACACTTGGGCAGGGCTCAGCTCTGGATACAAAGTAAACAACCCTGAAGGAAACAGACCTCCTTACAGACTAATTAAACACAGCTACTCTGAATTAGGGGCGAAATCTGCATTTCTCTATTCTGAGGTATGGACATGTGTTGTTTTCAGGTACATACCTTGGAGGATGCTAACGTTGACTACTCAGATTTTTGGAATGAATTGCTTCAATGAATGAAGTAACATGTTTTTGCAATCCAACTGTTTTTTAGGAAATGAATCCTTCTAGAGCTCGAAAACTGTTTGACTGAATATTTAGTCACAGAGGATAGAAGTCATGCAACGGGGGTCTGTAGACTGTACAAAGACCGTGGTCGATGTCCAGGCAATGCACAGGGAAGGAATCTATTATCCCAGGCAGCCTAGTGCCTTCAGCCCTTTCCCTGTGAGCCGGCCTGAGAGTGGCTCCAAAGGACGTGAAGCTGCCCAGGTTATCCTGAGTCTTAAAAGCAGCTCACAGTGGATGCTGTGGACATGAAATTGCAATTACCCCAAAGATGTGAGGAATGCTGATGGCTTGGAGGAGAATATGGGGCTGCTCAGAGGCGAAGCAATTTTTCTAACAAAAATTCAACCAACGAGCAGTGTTGCAAGTCTGACTGGCTCCCAAGCTGTCAGACTAGAATCATAACTGGCCCTTTGGAAGGTCCAGCCTCTCCAAGGGAAGTTCCAGTTTTAGACTGAGCCCCTCGAGTGCCTCTAAAATTGAGTCTCCGCCCTGCCCAGCCTGTCACATAACTCAGCTACTTGCTAGGGCTGTGGAGAAGCAGCTCTGTGTATCTCACATCAGAAACTGAGTCATGCTCTATCTTAGAGTGTTATCAAATCCATCAAAGAAAAGGAATTTCCTTCTGTGAAACCTAAGAGGAGATAGGGAGAATAAATACGATCCTACTTCATTAAAGGTTTAGGAAAGCAGAACCGATAGGGGTATGTTGAATAATCTGTGCTCACACTGATTTATCATTTGGAGCTGTGACCCGCCCCCCTGGCCCACACCAGCCACGTGCACTTCTACTCGCCTGCTGGTCGGGACCCAGACTGCAGCTGGAGGCTGGATGGAAAAGAGTCTCTGAGAAAAGGTCTTGTGAAACGAAGCCTATCAGGTGACTGCCAATGTCAAGCGCTTGCTGTCCCTGGGCCAGCAGCAATGGCATCTCCTGAGAGCTTGGTAGAGATGCAGACCCTCGGGCTCCCTCCCAGACCTGCCGAATCCCAGCTTCTCTGCCGACGGTTCGTATGGGTGTCAATGTCTGAGAAGCACCGACCAGGAAAGTAGACTGACCGTCCCAGACCCAAATCCACTACCGTGGATGTCACCCAGCAACATGCCAGCCCATGTCACGGGCTCAGCCAATGGTGGCTACAGCAGTGAGCTATTTGCCAAGAGGTAACTTAGACTAATGTGCTAAGAAGACTTGCTTTCCCAAACACTCCACCAGCACCTGATTGTAAAGACTATGACTCATGATTTACTTAGCAGTACACTTGGTCAATTCAAGTCTTAAGGGCAGGAAGGAATTCTATTTGAACCAGGATGTCAGAGGTGACAGAAAGAGGCAGGGCCGATTCTTATTTAGGCCACAGAAACCCAAGCAAAGTAATCACCTCTTCATTCTGAGAGAAACAATAAAACACAACATTTGTACAGTGTTTTTCTCTTGGAAAAGCACTCAATGTACATTACCTTCATTGACTGGTAACCAGAGAATTATTTGAAAATGACACATAGTTACTGTTTTAGTCTTTATCAGGAACTGGATTTCCTGTCCTCCTCCAATCATCGTTGTTTCTCGTTCCCCAAACCTGATGACACAACCTCGGATTTGCTCCTTAGCTGTGACTGTGCTGCTGAAATCAGAAAGCCTCACCAGTCCTCCGTTACCTGGTCGGGTCCTATGTATTCCACGTCCCTGGTCATCCCTAGACAAGGGAGCTCAACAAAGCTGGAGGAGAGGAGAAACGACACATTCTTTGCAACATATTTACATTTGCTCTCATTTAGACTGTGCAAAGTCAAACATCTATCTGCCTTCCTGCAGTTTAACCTTGAGAAGAAAATGATTTCTATAAAGTAAAAATATCCATTGTTCATAGTTGTGATGAATGTTTTCTCCCATTAAGAAGAGTTACTTTGAACAGTTCATCCTAACTCCATCTTCTGAACGTTAGGGGACCATTAATGCCTTTGCGTTTTCTGTAAATTGAAGAACTCAGTGGGCAATTTTCCTGAACGAAAACAAGCAAAATTTCTCTGGGATTTATATCTTTCTCTCCTATTTATATATCCACGTACATCATTTAGTGTTTTCCTTTAAAAAAAAAAATGAAGAAGAATAAGAAAAGGAAGAGCCGGAGGGAGCACAGAGGCCGGCTGTAAATATCTATTTCAGCTGAAGTGAAAGGCTGGGACATTATGTCATTTTCTCCACTATATGGAGCCCACATTAGTCTTTCGAAAAAAGGGGGCAGCTCCGCGTATTTGAGACAAATTTTGCCGCACTCTGAATGAGATGTGTGCTTTTTATGTTTATGAAACTACCATCCGGCGAAAAATGGCAGCCTAATATTTTGACATGAAGGTCATTTGAAAGTTTTACTGCCTGCAAGCGTCATCCATTTTTGTTGACTAAAAGCTCTCTCAGGGCCCTTTAAGACACCCCAGCCCGCTCAACTTTCTCTGAGTCTGGCATTTCAGCTCCCTCCCTCTTTACCTCCACCCACCAGACTAATTACCAGCTCATTAAGGCTGTCCTAATGAATTATGTTACAGCATTAAGAAAGGGTTCGGGACAAGTGTTAGTGTCAGCGAAGTAGGGAGGGTGGGGCGTGTCTTCAACGCTGTCCACTGCCACGCAAGCTAGTGTGATCCCACTGGGCACACACGGACACCTCATAAATATTTCAGCTGCCATGAAGTTCAGACTGATGTAAACATGCTCTTGGGAGTTGCTGGCTTGCTAAGGCTCCTTGGCTTTGGAGAAACAGAAATTCTCCCGAAGGTGATGTGGCACACGCGTGTGTGGATGGATGTCCACACGTGGTCAGAGAGGGTGGCGGGAGGAAAGGGGACTTGTAGGGCCTCCTGCTGGGACTCAGGCAGGGCAGAGCAGGGAGCATCTTCTGCTGAGATGACCAAACACTACCAGGGGAAAAAGAGACAGCAAGCACAGTGTCTCTCTTTAAAAAATACATACCTGCAATTTCAGTTTTACTACTTGCTTATTTCATTCTTTGGGGTGTTCCAAAGAACAAAATAAGATACCCCGTTTTCCTTCAACCTTCAGAACACAGAAGTCATTGCTGCCCTGAGAACAAAGAAGGCCTTTTACGCTTCAGTTCTTTCCAGCATAGCATTAACAATAACAGAATGATGCAGACAGCCGCTCCAAACTAAATCAGATCCTACAACCAAGTCGAAACCGAATTACAGCAGAGCAAAGTGCAGCAATACATTTTAAAATGCCAAATGTATTTTAAAGGGCTTGGTTTTTCATTTTCTCCTGCATTCAGAATTGTCGGTGATACTGATCATAAGGGTACTGTTTCCTTATTTCAATAATAGCCCACATCTCAATCTCAAGTCTTCTACTTACTACATCTGTCAAGAAAAGAAACACCAAGCTTATAAATCACATCCCAAGCCTCTGACTTTTTTGCCTATGATTATACTGATGTTGTTTCTCTTTATATAGCTTCCCCAAGCACCATCCGCTGAGCAGCTCAGCTAGCCGAGCGGCCACACATTAGGGGCCACTTCAGCCCCTAAGGAGAGACAGTCACCTGGGAATTGAAGTACGGAGCTAATTAATTATCATATTTGGCAAAGAATCCTTTGTAGCTACTAAGCAAATAATAGAGATGATGAATATCACTCTATCTATGGATTTTAAAACTTTTTTTTGGCATTAAGTGATATTTTTCTCAGACAACACAATAGCCGAAATTCACATTAGGGGAAAAATGGTTAATTTCACCAGTCACACCCATCCTATTGGATTCATTAGCTCTAAGCAAGTGTAAATCTATGTCCAGCTCTGAAATGACATTGCCATGCAGATCCTCAAACCTTTTAAGCAGCAGCAGTAACTTTAATCAGGTCTTAAAAAAAAAAAAAAGAATCCATGAACAGCTTGCAAGAACAGCCTTTGCAGACCTGCAGATCAGTGGTCAACAGCAGGACACCTCACCCACCAACAAGCCTTCCCCATTCAGCTGGTACCCTTTGCACAGGGGTTCCCTAAACACGTGACTTCTTTATTCCTCCTATTTATTTTTCCTTTATAATAGCATGCATAATGCAAGAACTTATAGATTGATGATAGGAGAAACATACTTTAAATGTAGGGAGGGAAGTATCTAAATGTTGGACTGAGAGAGGGGACATAAAAATAGACCAATGTGAGAACTCATTAGTTTAGCCATACATTAATTCATCCATATGGGCCTGGGAAGAACTTCTTTTCCTGGAAATATCCAGATGATAAGGAGACCTCCAACCGCATGCTTCAAATAGTTTTAGTGTAACCTTTCCTAAGAAAATGGTAAATTAAACACACTGAGAAACTACTACGCTCCCGGCAACAGGCAGTGATGATCCATTTGATTCTCACAATGGCCTTAAAAGGTGGGCATTGTTGTCACTTTACAGATGGGGAAATTGAAGGCTAAGTCACTGCCTGAGGTTACAGTGGTACGTGGAAGCCTGCCTGGTGCTAGAGACCTCAGTATTTTTTTTTAACTTTAAGTTATTGTGGTAAGAACACTTAAGATGAGATTTCTCCTCAATAAACTTCTAAGTGGACATGACGTCAGTATTGACTGCAGGCACAGTGTGGTGTGGAAGATATTTAGAAACGTATTCATCTTGTGCAACTGAAATGTTATGCCCGTGGATAAGCACTCTCCATTTCCCCCTCTCCCCAGGCCCTGGCAACCACCATGCCACCCTTTGATCCTCTGAACTTACTTATTTTAAAGACCTCCTGTTACGTGGAATCAGGCATAATTTATTATTCTGTGACTGGCGTAAGTCACTCAGCATAATGTCCTCAAGTTCACCCATGTTGCTGCACATCATAGAACTGACTTCCTTTTTACAGCTGAATGATATTCCATTGTATGTGTATACCACATCTTCTTTATCCATTTATCCACTGACGGACACTTGAGCTGCTTCCATGTCTTGGCTATTGTAAATTATGCTGCAATGAACATAGGACTGCAGGTATCTCTTCAAGATCCTGATTTCAATTATTTGAGATAAATATCCAGTAATGGGATTGCTGGGTTATACGGTATCTCTATTTTTAATCTTTTGAGGAACTTCCATTTTTCCATAGTGGGTGCACCATTTTGCATTCCCACCAACAACATGCAAGGGTTCCCTTTTCTCCATATCCTCAACAATGCTTGCCTTTGTTTTTTGGTTTTTGGATAGAAGTCATCCTAGCCATCGTGAGATGGCCTCTCAGTGTCCCTGGTACTGACCACCTCAGATCACACCAGGTGCCCAGCCTGTGTTCTTCTCCAATACCAGTGAGTGATTTGGTCAAGAATGATGTGTGCTGGGCATTGGGTCAGGGAGACAAGTTTGCAGGTGTGGGCCTGGACAAAAGACTTTATGAAGGAAAATCAAAACTGCAAAGGGTGGCTTTGTCCTCCTCAGAGCCTCAGGTCAGGGACCAAAGAGCAGAGAGAAGAGCTGGGTGCCAGACAGCCCGGGACAGAAGGACAGAGCCGGAGAACAGCATCTGGTCTGAACGGAGAAGTGATGCACACTTCCCTTCTCATGTCTGTCCCTCCGCGGACCTGGGTTGCCTGCCACACAGGCTTGGTTGGTTTGGGACTGGGTGGTGGTGTTGTTTGGGGTCGGGTTTTTCTGTTTCATTGTTTTTTCAAGTCAACAGAAGGAACAAAGAGAGAAAGGACACGTATCATCTTGCCTTTGAGAGGGAAGCTGGAGAGTGACAACGCCCGCCCGCCAGAGGCACGGCATCTCTGTATGTCTGGGCCATCGGGCGCGCCCCCCGCCCATCAGCGCCTGTCAGCTGGGGAGATACATTTAGATAAAGCAGCCGCATTCGCCGATAACAAGCCCCTCAAATGTCAGGCAGCACAAAGGCCGGCATTGATTGCCCCGCACAGCCCGCCCCCCGCCCCCCCTCTTCAGTGCTCCATGGCTTTTTCCTTTCCTTTTTTACACAGCGGAGCCTCTGGCGGGGATGATCTGCCTGTGGAAAAGGCCATTGTGCCTGAACACGTATTGTGTCATTTGCTAAATGGAATTTATCAACATCTCTCCAATCCCTGCTCCTTTGCTCTGCTTCCTCTGAGGCTGGTTTCTCTCCCAGCCAGGCCCAGGGTTCGCTCTGCTCCCTCCTCCCTCTTGGAGCCCATCAGCCAGCTTCCAGGCACAGGCCTGGGGGCTGGACAGGGGCATCCCCTGCAGCAAACCTCGGAGAGGGGGTAGGTAGAGGCTGGAGAGGCCAGCCCAGCGTGAGAAAACTGGACGGAAGCCCAGAGACAGCTGCAGCGGGCAAGCAGATATCAGGTGTCAGAGAGATGCTCAAGGCTAATAAACAGGTCCTTCCTTCCCACTGAGCAGAGTATCTTTTCTGTACAAGGAACTATCTTTCAAGTCCCTTTGAAGCCCTATGAGAGGATACAGAGAAGGGAAAGAGTAGGTGCGGATACCAACAGTAGGACCAGCGCTGGTATATGACCTGGTCCAATCCTCAATTCTCAGACCCTGAGAAGGGGCTGTGTGTCAGAGAACAGCAAGTGCAACAACAATGGATTTTTTTATTTTAATTTTTGTTTCTGTCCTTTTGAGTATCCTACACAGTGCACTGAGTTAATGTGCAGTCATTCCAGAATGGTTTAGTGGGAACCAATGCCTGGCACAGCAAATGTTTGCACATCCATTGCTGGTTTGTATTGGCTCCCGAACTTGACGTATATTCCAGTGACATGAGAGCCTCCGAGGGAGATAAATTACAATATGCATTATTATTTTGCTTTTAATAGCTACTGGTAAATAATAGATCCCTATCTCTATTCTGTTCCACTGTGCTTAAAATAGTTGCTTTGGAGCAAAAACAGGAATTAGACATCAAAAACTACTTCAGAAGATTCCAACAGTAAGAGGAGTTCGCTGGAAAAACTAAAAAGAGCAATGCACCAAGTAAATCAGCACTTAAAGGGTTCAAACAGTTTGATGACAACAAAGAGAAGAAGGTATGGTAGGCAGAAAAATTGCCCCCAGAGCTGAACACATCCTAATGCCCAAAACCTGTGAATATGTTAGGCTACTTGGCAAAGAGGGATTAAAGTGGCAGATGCAATTAAGGTAGCTAATCAGTTGACCTTAAGGTGGAGAGTTAATTCTGGATGATCCAGTGTTGTCAAAGTAATCAAAGGGTCCTTACACATGGAAAACAGAGACGGAAGGGTGGGCTAGAGCCATGGGATACGATGGGGGAGGACTCTCCCTGCTGTTGCTGGCTTTGAAGATGCAGAAAGACTCCGCAGACCAAGGAACGTGGGCAACTGAAGAAGCTGAAAAAGGTAAGGGACCAGATTCTCCCAGAGTCTCCGGAAGGAATCATCCCTGCCCACATCTTGATTTTAGCCCTGTGAAACCCATGTTGGATTTCTAACTCAGGGGACTGTAGGATAACACATTTGCTTGCAGTAATTTGTTGCAGCAGCAATAGGAAACTAACCCAAAAGGAAAAGGAAGAGAAGAGCTACTGCTTATTGAGCACTTACTATGTTCCAAACCCTGGGCTAAGTATTTTACTTGAATAACCTCCCTCAGTCCTCCCGGCCCTCCCACAACATGACCACTATTTTTGTTCCCATCGGATAAGTAAACTGAAGTTTATAAAGTTACAAGGTCTGATTTTAAAGCTCCAGCTCCTATCCACTACTGCTTATCCACAAAGATCCCTCCATGTTTCTGCTATATGAAAGAATAAGCTACTTATTGCACTTGTAGAATTATGGCACACACATTGATCCAGAGCCATCTATCATAGTTTAGAGATTCACATTGTAGAAATGAAATCAAGAACCTGGTGAGCACATCTCTGAGTCATTGGAAAGCTATGTCAGTTGTCTCAACCATGCAATATTGGAGATTTCCTAGACGAGTTTATGGAATTATCTTGCATGCAGCATTCACAGTGAATTGCTCCAAAAGTACCTTCTGACTGAACCAAATTTGACGTTTATAATGGCCCAAGAAAAACATCTCCCTAATGACACCACATCACTGCATGTCACAGAAATCAAAGGTGTCATTTCTAATAGAAATGCCGGCTCCAACAAGAAGGAAGGAGACTCCTTCCCAGAGTCAATGGAGTACAAGTCAAGGAGGCAAGACACTGCAGAAGCTATGGACAGTCACACCCAGGCAATTTGTCCATTCAAGGAGAAGGCAGATTCTGAAAGAAGAAGCAACTTTTCAAGACTGTATACTCTTCAAAATCCTTTGGAAAAAAATCCCAAGCACATCTCATTAGGATATCTTGATTCTTTAACAATAACAAAGCAAAAGAATGATACTGTACTGTGTCACAGAGTCAGCTGTCCAACAAAGATGTGTGTTCCCCTTCAAAAGCATAGAGCTGCAAGGAAGAGAATTTTCCAGGTCCTCTTGCATTTAGATGGGGCCATGATACTAGCTCTTATTAATGGAGACTGTAAACAGAAGTCATGTTGTCTTTTAATTAGGAGGCTAATGTGCTTTCACTACTCCTTTGTCCCCTTTCCACAGTGAACGTGGAAGCCACGTGTCAAAAACAATGGAGCAAAAGAGGGAAGGGGCTTGGATCCCTGAATCACTGTGTGGAAGACCATCTGTTGAACACGATGTTGGATGATTATATAAGCAGTAAATTCAATTGCATTAAGTCACTGTAATTTCAGAGTTTATCCTGTTAAACCTGTTACAGCTAGCTGGTAGCATTATTATCATTAAAACATACATTCAAAAGGTCAAGAGGAGCATGTCTTATGGCTTTGGGCAGCAATACTGATAAGTACCTGGGAGGGCAAGTTGGAGTCATTTCTGTGTATGGTGTGTAGCAATAACGAATCCTTCACAGTGATTTCTCACAAGGTCTTTTGCCAAAGTCAGTAAGGTCACCAATCTTTAAAGCTCAAAGTTGTGTGTGTTGTTCTGGAATTGATTCCGACATATGAAAGACACTGAAGGTGCATTATTGAATATCTCACCCTAAGAATCAGTTGACTTTGCAGGACCTTTTCAGGGAAAGATGTTGTTTATAGAAAATACTTTCTAAAAATGGCTCAAAATGCTCCAAAGTCCAAATCAGAAATATGCCACAAGAAAACATAGGTTTTTTTGGTAAGAAAACACAGTTTTGCATTTATTATTTGCAACATATAGATTGAGAAAAAATAATAATTCTTCAGTGGAACTTCACAGACATTAGCTGAGCTTTAGAATATTGTTGGGGGGTGGAGAGGTTGTTTGGCGAGTTACCATGGCACCAAAATACCTTCAAGCAAGTAATGAGGCTTAAAAGATAAGGGAGTTAATTAAGACGCCTGAAGCAGCCTGTTGAAGGACTTGGAACACTGTCCTGTAGAAGTCTACGGTGAACCAGGATGAGGGAGGGAGCCTCCGCCCTCCCTCACCTGGAAGCTTGTTTACAATCACTCACCCTCATCTTGCACATGCGCATGCCCACGTGAGACCCCTGCGATGGAGAAAGGAGCCAGCCAAGCCTACTTCAGTCTTACTCCTGAGGTTCCCAAGTCCTCCCTTGGACCATTCCCAATGGGCAAGGGAGAGGGAGAGCTGGGAAGCCTTCCCATAAAGATCTCCATCGACAATTCCAGCTCCCCGAGCCCAGCTCCACGCTGTCCATGGGTGCAGATTTCCCCGCTCCCACCTTGATTCCTTGGACCCGGCAACCACAGATAACTCTTTATTTGGAGGTTACTATTACTGTGCTTACCTAATACTATTACCATAACCTATTATTAAGAGGTTGATTCGTATGAGATGGCCATTTTTGTAGATCACAAATAGGCAAATATGACCAAGTTCATGTGATTCGACTTACTGTAATGCAGGGTATTTAGAAACTAAGAAGGCAAATAAAATAGCAACAATGTCACAGTTCTGATTCCCGAAGTCCCTGCCGCATCCCAGCTCTGTGATATGTGCTGTCCACGTGGCCTTCACCTCCTTCAATAAGTCTGGCTTCCCTCCTTAACAGTAAACATCCATATGCCAAGTTGCATCACATTTTGAAAAGGATGTGAAATATGCATCCTTTATATTTTATAAAACAAATTATTCTCTTTAAAAACTAATAAATTCTCACTATAAAAATAGAAAACACAAATAAATAAAATGTAGTCTTGATGTGTCCAAAACATGGCACAATTTCAAATCAGGCCACATTTGAGGCATTGACCCCGCCAGACACTCAACCATTCTCCTGTTTCCTCTTATGCAGAACCAGAGGCCAATTTCTTACTACCACAAAGAACTGCTCTTCCCAGCACCCTACATGACTCCTAACAGGTTTCCAATCCTGATGAACAAAAATGAATTATGATTCTTTTCCTTGACTCTTAAAATATTAAACCTTATAACTTTTGGACATATGCTCCACCTAAAATGTAACTGTTAAGATATATATTGTACACTCATCCCCACCTCAGTAAACAACATATTTTTTGCTCACCAAGCTCAATTTGTCTTTTTATCCTTTAAATTCTAGTGGTGAACATCATCAGTAGAGAATCTTAGGAAATCAGACAAGAGCACAGGAAGCATCTGCTGTAGGCGGTGTGAACTGGGGACAAGCCCACTGGTTCATGTCTAGAATCCTAAATCCTACCAGTACCTCCCCATCAATCTCCTACAACAAGCCTCATGCAGGTTTGAATTCTTAAATGTGTAACATTAAGAGGGAAAGCCCACGATCTTCCTCACCAGCAATTTCTAGGTTTTAGAAGTGAATGATCCACCATGCTCTGAAAAGAACTTTGCTCTTTGAGGAAAATCATTTTGATTATTCTTTTTAATAACAATAGCCTATCGATCTGTCTGCATTTAAAGTTGGCAGATCAGGAGAGAGAGGGAGGTGGCACTTGTATTCCCATCAGTGGATTCTTTAAACACACCCAGCCCCCCAAGAACTGCTTAATGAGTTCCGTTGGCTGTCAGGTCCTACCGTAGCCCTCCCCGTACACCTGCAAAGCCCACGAAGTCTAAGCAATCTGTCCACAACCCTCCTTCATCCTTCTGTCTAAACACCCTCCCCAGGGAACTGTGTCAGGTGGTTTAAGGAAAAGAGCATCATTCTTCTTCCCATGTGTGGACAGTGACCAGATATCCCCACATTCCAGGATGAGTGGCAGACACTGACTGAGGACCTGGATGTTCAAAGCAGGGGCTAAGCTGGGCCCTGGGAAAGGTGTCGGCTTAGCACCAGGTAGACCCACAAGTTCACTGGGCTGGATGCTTCTGCCCCTGCTGTGGGAGAGAGCCAGAGGAAGGACAGCTAGTCACAATCAGTATTTATCACTAAGTGAGACGGACAAAAGGCCAAGGATCTGTTAGTCTCCTTTCTCAAAGAAAACTAGGAACTAGCATTTGGTGAGTGGGTTTTTATAAAGAGGCTGCCATAGTCTGACAAACCGCTCCAGCCCACGGCTACCCGATCCCCACCGTCAATCCCAGCCTCAAGAAGCCTGCGTCAGGGACATCGTTTGGACCAAGCTTAGCCTCTGAAGGTAACTGAGGGAGGTCCTGCCAAAGAGGGTATATGCCTCTTTTCAAAGAAAACAGCAGAAGCTAACACAGCACTGTAAACCAACTATACTCCAATAAAAATTAAAAAAAAAAAAAAAAAGAAAACTGCCTGTCTCTTGTTCATTCATTGCTGAGGAATGTCTTCATTTCAGACAGGAAATCCCCTGCTTTGTGGGGATTTCTCTGTCTCGGGAAGACCAGAAGCCCAGCACTGTGGGCAGTGGCGCAGAGGGGCCCACAGAGTCTGCAGACTTCAGCTTCGCTCATACACGTGCTCGCTGCAGGGCAGGTGTCTTTGCAGCCAATCGCAGTTTTGCACCCAAGGATTATCTCAGGTTAAATGGAGCATCGTGTAGGCTGCGTGAAACCACTTAGAAGAAGATGAACCTGTCATGTAATGAAGAAACACTTTGCAGTCCAACCTGCCACGTACTAGCCTGGTGATCTTGAAAAAGGTATTGAAAATTGTTGAACTTTGTTCAACCTAGGAAAAAATAGCACCTCAAAATCCAGCTCTACTACTTAGAAACTAAGCAACTTGGACAAATTATTTACCTTCACCAAACACACACTTTCTTATCTAGAAGATAAGGCTAATGACAATTACAGTTCTTACCTTGTAGAGTTGTTACGTGAATTGAGAAAATTTAGGTAAAATACTTAGCATAATACTTAGAAGGCAGTAGGTGCACATTAAATGTTAGATAAGATTTATGTGTTCAATATTCATCTGCTCATTTATTCAGTTCAAAAGGTATGGGAATTAAATAAGAAAAGATATGCCAAATGCCTATCTAAATGTCCCACACACAGTAGGTACCGAACACAATTTATTTCTCTTCTCCTTTTCACAATTAGAAAACTATGATCCAGAGGCACCAGGTCCATTCTACCTTATTTAATATTGCTACTAAACTGTTTCTGTATCAGGCAAGTCCTCTGCAGGAAGAAATTGAAAGTGAGAAAGGGACAGAGAGAAACCTGAGAATCTTGTATCTGCTTTAATTGATTTACTTCAGGTCAAACTCAAGGAGCAGGGACATAAGTGGAAGTCCATTTAGCTGACTTGAAAGCTCTGTTCTTGACCTCGGTGGGCTGGGAGGTCTTTGAACTCATCTGAGTTTCTAAGTCTTTGGCCAGAAAGAAAAATTTCTCAGCTGCTTTTTCTTGCCTTCGAAATGAATTAATTTCCTAAATGGAAAATTGAAGTAATTAGGTTATAGACTGAGTGACATTTACTAAGGTGAAAAGCAGGGAAATTTTTATATCCTTTATTAAACAGTTATTAGATGTATTAAGCCATATGGAATAATTAGTTTTATTCCCCCAAACGTGATTATTCTTTGCATGCTAAGGCAAGCTCAGACTCATAAGGATCCAACAGACCGTGACTATTCACAAAAGCACCAAGTCACATTTTCAGCCTTGTTCCCAGGACCAGTGTCTCACTGGGCAGGTGGGCAGAGGGGCTCAAGGAAACAGACAGAACTAGGTTCTCATGATGGCGCTCAGCCTTCTTCACGTACTTGGATGTGCCTTTCTCAGGAATGTTTCATTTTATCCTACCAACCTGCCCAACAAGGAAATTTACTCATTGGTTCAAAACTATTTTTTTTTTTTTTTTTTTTTTTTTTTTTTTTTTT
>NW_020175050.1:1267612-1280112 GCF_003031525.2 Neophocaena asiaeorientalis asiaeorientalis
TAATAGCACCTACTATGTGCCAGACGCTCTTCCAAGGTCTACAGCAGTGAGAATAACAGACAAGACTTCTCATCTCTGTGGAATTCGCATTCTAGAAGGGGAAGCTGGACAGGAAATTAAATAAGTAGAATCCATAGTAAGTTAGAAAATCATTTGGGTAGAGAAAAGGGAAAGTCCTACAGAGAGGCGCTGTTTTAATAGACAGTTGAGGGAGGTGAGGGAGCTAGCCACACAGCTGACCGGGGAAGAACATTCTAGGGGAAGGAATCACTGTGGGCCAATGTCTGATATGGCCAGGGTTCCAGGAGCCCCCAGCAGCAGTGGTCCCAGTGACTGGTTAGGGGGTGGGTAAGAAGGGGGTCTGAGAGGTGGGGGAGGACATTCACTGGGAAGATTTTGACTCATTCTGAGTGAGACAGTAAGCCACTGAGAGATTATGAACAGGGGCGCTCCCATTAAGAAAGCACACGGATATCCTTAAATGAGTTACATGAGTATTATTTCTCCAACGAGCCTTGCTTCCTACCTCCATTTCCTAAATGAAAAATGACCCCTTTGTCTTAAAGGTATAGTTTCCCACTGCCTGATCTTCATTGTTTCGGGATCTTGACAAAGCAAGGAGGCAATGGGAATAGCACCTGGCTCAGGATTAGATCTATTTTTAGAATATTGATTGATTCAGAGCCCAGAGAGAAATGCCTGTGTCTTCTGATCCAAAGCTGTTACTTGAACATGTCTCTGCATCTTCCTTAGCCTCAGTCTTCATATTTGATGAGTAATTGTGAAGATTACATGAGGCAATGCATTTAAAACATCTGACATAAAACTAGTGCTCAGTAAACACTGGCTATTTTTTCTTAAGGAATGACTTCTTATTTCTAAGTACAATTCCATCTCTAATTCCATGTTCTTGAACTTTCTTCCTACCTGGAGAAGGCTGCTTGGCTCCCACCTTGGAAGCCACATGCCTGATCCTGCTTCCTTGCCAGGTTCTGTTTAGTGCCACCATCTTCCCCAAGACGTTCCTTCAACTCCCTTTCAATCGGGACTTCTCACTGGGTAGTGCTACTAGATTTTACACGTGTAGAGGCTAGGGATACTGCTAAGCATCCTACCTTGCACAGGACAGTCCACTACAGAGAATTATCTGGACTCAGATGGCAATAGTGCTGTCATTGAGAAACCCTGCAGCTGACAATACATCATGTGTGGTATCACACTTTCTTTCATGTGTATATGTATGTATATAATATATACATCTGCTTCTTCCTAATGGGCTCTGTCTGGTTCACCATATCCCCAGCCACTCTGGCACAGTTCCGGACACGTAGTAGGTACAGTTATTGAGTGAGTGAGAGTTTGCCAAAACAGAACTTTATGGAAACAATTTTACCATACAACCCCTACTGATATGTTGACCAAAGTGCCAGAGATTTGGACTCCAAGTAAAAATGTCCATATTATCGTCCTTACATTTCCATACATAGTTCAAGAGGCCCTTACATCCTAAGTGGATAAAATAAAATAATAAAACAAATCAAAATAAAACAATCTCTTGCAATTATTCTCAAACACAATATTAAGGATTTAATGGAGAAGAAAAATATAATATGCTTAATCTGATTAACATCCTGAGTGAGGGGACACAGAATGCTGTCAATGATGGTGGCCTTGTTGAAATGGAGGTGGGGTCACCTGGCTGGAGGAACCCCTGGCAGGCAGGCAATTCAGGGGCCAGATCTGCAATACTTCTGCAACCTCTGCTCCCCTGAGCAGCCACACAGTCAAGGCTGCTTGTAGCACTCACCGTCTCTTCTCAAGAATTATGCTGGATCAGCTCGGTGCTTTGTGACCACCTAGAGGGGTGGGATAGGGAGGGTGGGAGGGAGGGAGACGCAAGAGGGAAGAGATATGGGAACATATGTATATGTATAGCTGATTCACTTTGTTACAAAGCAGACACTAACACACCATTGTAAAGCAATTATACTCTAATAGAGATGTTAAAAAATTAAAAAATAAAGAATTATGCTGGTGCATGCAGCTTCTTCATCCATGTGGGCAGGTGCAGGAGTCAGAGAGTGGAGGTCATATCAACCACCACTTCCCCCATGGCTGCAGCCTGGTCTCTTTGCATGAAAGTCACAACCACAACCACTTGTGGTGAACCTGCTCTTTTCTTTCAGATTACCTCATCTTATCAATATTCCCGTTCTCTAGAGAAATGTATCGTTACTACACGGGGCAGAAATAACGTGTCCAAAATAACTTGGAAACCAAAGGCCTTCCTGAGACTGACATGCCCAAGAATCATATGTAATGGATAAAGCCAGCCATGTGAAGAGAAACCAGTCCTAGGAGATGGTCTGTAAGTGGGTGGAGAGGAGACACTGGAACATCCCAGTCCAACAAATGCAGCTGGGGTTGAATGTCTAGGAAACATGTTTGAATACAAAAGAAGGTGTTAACCCAGGCTACTGGAATTTGACCGAAAAAAGACTGTTAGCAGAAAGGGGTGTTTGCATGAAGTCTAGAGAAAGGGGACTCATGGTTATCCACCTCTCCCACCCTTCTAGAAGTTTCCATAACATGGCTTTGTCCTAATAATCTCCCTCTTGGCCCCCTCTGCTCACCTTTCTTCTTCTCTGAGTCTGTTTCCTCCTCTATCAAGTGGAAGGAATAGCGTCCACATTGCCTTACAGAATTGGGTACATTGTAGGCACTTGGTCAATGTTCATTTGCCTTCTACACGTTTGAAAGTCTCCTTTCATCTCTGCCCAAATAAAACTGCCCTTTCCTTGGTGCAGTTAATCTTAACTAAGTGTTAGGAAGAAAGCCCTTTAAATAAATGTATATTAATGTGTTCCTGACTAATAATTCATTAGCCCTTCAAAAGGCATCTGGTATTTTTAGGGTCCAATGACAACCCAGAAGGTTCATCACTTTGTAGGCATGTTGATTTCAAACAGTGTGATACAATAAAATGGGAAAACGCAGGCTACTATTGACCAGGAATCAGCCTCCGGGTATCAGCTCCCTCAAAAGTTTAGCATCTCCCAACATCGTCTTCTACTCCTGAAACCAGAGATCCTCTGAGGGTTTTGAGTGTAACTTCCATGCTTTGTTGGCCAGTGTTGTCCATGTTAAGCTGGTTCTATACAAGCTCCTCCTCCCCTTCAGGCACGTAGCACAGACACAGAGCTAAGAACCCTGTCCTTACCCCTCCTGTACTTTGATACTTGTCTTGCAGTGACCTGGGGGGAAGGAGGACACAGCTGTGCATACCAGGTCAGTAGGATATAGCAGTAACGGTGCCTGAAGTGTAGGAAGTCTCCTTGTGCCGGACCGAGTTACTCTGATTTCTACCAAATAGCCAAAAAAAAACACATTTGTCCTCACTGTGCCAAACACAAAAGGCTAGAATTGTCCCTGGATTCCTCAGCATGAGACACTGTGATCATGAATTTGGAGGGACTCAATCAGACTGACCTGGGTATGACTCTCAGATCCAACATTTGATACTTTGCCATTTTGGACCTGTTATCTCATCCTTCAAAGTTCAAGTATCCTGTTCTCTAAAATGGGCTAGGAATGGTAACTGCCTCCCTGGAAGGGTAAACTGAGATCAGACGGGTACCGGCTGAAGCCGACACCTGCACTCACAAAGGGGCTCAACACACATGAGCTGAGCTGGAGTCACTATGGTCGGTGCTGTTGCTACCACCTCCAGGGGAAGCAAGACTTCCAAGTCCTTTTCAAGCTCCAGGAGTGCCCTTGGGCATCCCATGCTAGAACTGGGTGAACTGCCTTCTCCTCCTATGTCTACACCAGCCATCCTCACAGTTAGATGCCTTCCAGTCAGTCCATCATCAAGGGATGCATTTCTTTAATGCCGCCATGCACCAGCCTGCCCATTCCCTCCCGTCTGATGGTTTTCCTAAGAGGGAAACAGTTGTTTCTAAAAGGTGAACATTCATGTGCATGGATGACAGTGAAGCAAAATTTTCGTCTCCTTCCAATACTTTCGTGAGATTTGCCGGTCACTGTCCACCAACATCTTAGAATAACAGAAGCCTCACCACCCCCCAACCCCCCGGCCATCTCTGTCCCCTGCACTTGCACCTGCCACTCTCCACAGCCAGCTCCCACCGGCAAAGCCAAGATCCGCTGTCTCGTCTCTGCTCCTTTAAAAGATGTGCTGTAAGTGAAAAGCTCGAGGCATTAAGAAATGCAAAAATCAATCCTATAATGTGTTTAAGCAGAGCAAATTCCATACGAAGCCCTAAAATAATGACTGTGTCAAGGCAAATGGTTTATCGCCGGCATCTTGGTAGCAGATAAAATTATAGTATTGGAAACTTGACAGTGGAATAATACAAAGGAAATTAAGAGAGGAGAAAAAAAAAAAAAAGACCCTGTTTCTAATTTGTGCTGCTTTTGTCAAAAATGTACTTAGGATCGGCTGTCCTGCAGAGCATCTGAGACTGGTGAGGCAAAAGATGACTTTTGGCAGCAAGGTTAAAGTTTTAGCAAAGTCACATGCCAGGTGACTGTGCTAAAGCCTGTTTTCTGGAGGGCGCTGCCCCCGGTGTGTTGTTTCATAGAAAGGTTTCAGGGAGGCACCGGAAAATGTCAGAGCACGTCCTCTCCCTCCACTAACTCCTCAGCTGTCTATGCCATCCGCCCTGAGAGCCCCAAGATGCATCCTTCCCTGTGGGTTTGCCTTCCATGTTCCCACCTGCAGGCATTCCCTTCCTGGTCCCTTCAGGCCAGAGGGGGAAGCTGAGCTGTTGTCAGGCCGTGTCATTTAGACAGAGCGCAGACACCCTACGGTGATGTCACCAGCCACGGCACTTCAGAGATGTCAGCTACCAGCAGCCCAATTCATCAGGAAACTAGAAATATGACAGTCCTTGGAGATACGTGGAGAGACTAGCAGAGCCAACTTGGGTTTGTCATATTAAGAAAAATAGAGGCAGGAGGACTGTTTCCATAGATAGTCTAATGAGTTTTGAGTAGGGAAGAAAGAGTAGCAGCGATTTTAGATAGAATTGCCACCTAAGGCTCTCAGATCTAACCGGTAGCAGACTCTGACGACCTCACATGCCATCTCCCGCCTAGCTCCAGTTCAGAATCTATAAAGCTCTAACTAGGACCAAGGTCAGAATATTTTTCTTAAAATTGGGAACTAGATCACAGCATATTCCATGAAGTATTTTTATCAGCCCTAAAATACTATGCCATCCTATGACAGCAAGAATGGGCTCAGTTAAGCAAATATTCCTAGAGCACTCCCTCTGTGTGTGAGGACCTGCTGGGGGCTGTGAGAGAAGCAGGTTAAGAAACACATCATTTGTGTCATTAAGACTCACATCATTCGTGCCATTAAGATTCCCAAATTCTATTGGAGCAATTAGACACAGACATAAATGACCATGAAATATGGAGCAAAGGGTAAGTGTCGTTGAGAAGTATAAGATGCTGCAGGGATTCAGAGAAGGGGGAGATCACATCAGGTTAAGGACTGAGAAAGGCCTCAAAGGACAGAAGATTAGAAATTATCTCAAAAACAGAACAAACAGATTAGTGAACTCCAGCCTGAGGGAACCACATAAATAAGGCACGGTCATAAGAAAATGCAGGTATAATGGGTATTTATCCACCTAGTCATTAGTTAAGTCAACATTTATCATGGACCTGTTATATGCCAGGCCCTGCTCCAGGCATCAGAAGCAGAGAAATGAATAAAGCAGACGCTCCCGGAGCTTGGAGACAAGTCACACATCCATCGATTAAAAACTATCACAACGAGTGACAATCAGAATAGGGCAACAGGAGAGAGCGTGACATTCAGACGAGACCTGCAGACTATGGACCCAGCCACGGGAAGGAAGGATTCCTGGTGGAAGAGAGAGGTGGCAACAGGCTTCAGCGCGGAAGTGACCTTGACTGTTTGCAGAAGGCCAGCGTGGCTGGAGCAGAGACGGGGTCCAGGGAGGACAGAGACAAGGCCGCATAGTGCGCTATGTTAGCCAGGGTTCAAAGTTGGGATTTTGTTTTAGGTGAGTCGGGAGTCCTGTGGAGTGCTCTAAGCAGGACGTGACGGGATCTGATTCACGTTTTGGAACAAAAACGCTTCATGCTATGTGGTCATGACTATGATGGCAGCAGGGACTCCTGAAAAGAAGGGAGAGTCGTTAAGAGCACGTTGAGGTGAATCTGGGTTGAGATCAAAGAGAAGAGCAGTAAATTGTGAAGGAAATCTGCTGAGTTCAAATTGGTAGCATTTGCTGAAGGCATTGGTCTGAGGCCTGAAGGAAAGAGAAGAATGAAAGAAAACACCGAGACTTTTACCATAAGGGACTGGCTAGCTAGTCTAGTTTATGAGATGGGGATGCCTGTGTGAGGGTAACTTTGGGGGAACATTCTATCTTGTCCTAATTAAATTTGAGATTACCGTAAGTATTCATGGTGAGATGCCAAGAAGAAATATACACATACACAATTTGTTTTGAAAGAGAAATAGAAAAATAAGGTAGTAATTGGAAGAAGATGTAAACTTTTTTGTCTTAAGACAAGAAGTATTGGAATATTTTCATATAATTTTCTCCACCCAAATACAGTGGATAAACCAAAAATATATGTCACAATTCATAGCCATCTCTGATACAAAAAGGACATAGAACAATTAACTGTAATAAACCCAAGAAATGCAAATTAGAAGAAGAATGAGGTAATACTTTTCCCCGTAACAGAGTAGAAAAATACAAAAAAATATAAATAACACCCAATGTTGATGTGGGGTGTAAATTAGTACACAATTTTTGGGGAGTCAGTGTGGAAATAGCTATCAAAAGCAGTTAGGTCAAACAATTCCATTTGAAATTTATCCTGTAGAATCAAAAATGAAAATGATTGTATAGGGAATTCCTTGGCGGTCCAGTGGTTAGGACTTGGCCCCTTCACCACCAGGGTCCACGTTCAATCCCTGATCAGGGAACTAAGATCCTGCAAGCTTCCCAGCATGGCAAAAAAAAAAAAGAATGTATAAGGATGCTCATTGCCTCATTTCTGATAAGGGAGTAATGAAGATCATTTTACATATACAATACATAAAGAAATACTGTCTCAACACACTGACATGGAAAGATGTCTGTAGTTTAAGTGAATAAAAAAGGCAAGTTGCATTATAGTGTATAGCATGTGATTCTAATTTTATCATAAATATTTGCCTGTGCATATGCAAAATGTTACAAACGGGAGCAAGAATCAGAAAGGTGCCAATCGGACGACTCACTAAAGCTGTCGCTGGGAACTGACAAGGGGAAGGGGCGGCTTCCTTCTCACTTTGTATATTTCAGTATGATCGAATTTATATAATAAGGAATATCACTTTTCAAGATTAACATTAGAAATTAAAGATAAATAATAAAAATTTAGACAAGACGGAACACAAAGAGTAGAGCTCAGAGCACTAAACAGTCACCTTCTTAGTGCTAGTGAGGAGAAACGGTCATGCTCACACCCTGATGGTGGAGCGTTAACCTGGCATATTTCTGGGGTCACCCTTGGCAATATGTATCAGTGTCTTTGAAGTATTTATATACTTAGATACAATAAATACACTTCTAGAAATCTATCCAAAGGGACAATTCAGATACACAAAGTTTTATAGAAAAGGGTGCTCGTTGCCACGTTAGTTATAATAGTGAAAAACTTAAAGAAACTTATTATTTGATATTACATTAATCATTTTGTAAATTACATTCAACTGGCCAGAAGACAGCAACCAAAATCACATTTTTGAAGATTATTGAGTCGTATGGGGAAATGTTTACAATATGTGCTAAGGATAAAAACACAAGACACACATTGCTTCACGCAGCATAATCCTCGTTTTACACACACTTAAATGTACATACATCCATTAACCCGAGGAAAAACTCATCCAAAAAGTCAACAGTGTTGACTTCTTGGTAAGAAAATTAGAATTTGTTTAATTTATTCTTTTTATAATTCTAGTTTTTCCTAAATGTTCTTCAATGAGCATTCATTCCTTTATAATCGGAATGACTTTGATTTTTTTTTTGTTTCTTTCTGGGTTTTTTTAATTTTTATTGGAGTATAGTTGATTTACAATGTTGTAAATTACACACACCTGTTAGTTTCAGGTGTACAGCAGAGCGAATCAGTTATACATATACATATATTCACTCTTTTTTAGATTCTTTTCCCGTATAGGTCATTACAGAGTATTGAGCAGAGTTCCCTGTACTATACAGTAGGTCCTTACTAGTTATCTATTTTATGTATCGTAGTGTGTAAATGTCAATCCCAATCTCCCAATTTATACTTACCCCCCTTTCTTCCCTGGTAACCATAAGATTGTTTCCTACATCTGTAATTCTATTTCTATTTTGTAAATAAGTTCCTTTGTACCAATTATTTTAGATTCCACATATAAGCTATATCATATATTTATCCTTCTCTGTCTGACTTCACTCAATATGAAAATCTCTAGGTCCATCCATGTTGCTATAAATGGCATTAATAAGAGAAGAAATAATAAATTAGTACACCTGTTTGTCCCAAAGCTCATTGGATTTTTTTTTTTTTTTGTCGTTTTGCTCAACTTGAAAAGTCTCTGAAAATAACTCAACTAAAGGGAAAATTACCTCAATAAAGCAGCTGCATTTCACACATTCCTCACTGACCACTTTCTACACGTTCCCACTCATCTTCTTGATGTTGAGATGCATTAATGTTCGGGGTCCCCTGTCCCTGGGAGATATATGAGCCCGAGCCCGGCAGCAGCTGTTAGTACAACAGAAGGACATTCCTCAGCAGGGATTGAAATGGATGTTATTGACTCAAACGTCGATTGCATTACAGGCATGTAAATCACGTGCACACGTGTGGAACCAAAGGGTCCAAGCGGCAGCGAGCCGAAGTCTGTGTAAATGACACCTTGTCAATCTTCATCCTCCGTCCCTAAAGCAAGTCTACTCCCAGCAAAAGTTGGGTCATTCTGCACATAACCCAAACTGATTTCCACCCAACGCATCCTACACCACAGGGACTTCGTGTGGCCCGAGTGTAATGTAGCTGCTGCGGGTGCTTCCAACAGCCTAAGCCTCAGCTGGAACCCAGAGCAACAAATTTAATACGCTCAGGTCTCCTAACAAACCCTCCTTGAAAAGCCTCTGGCTGGGCTGACAGTGACAGAATTGCACAAGCTCCTTCTTCTCTGAATTCATATTCTTAAGCTCAGCAAGAGTCGTGTTATTAGTTCATGTTAAAAAGTTACCAAAGTAGCTTAGCACTTGACACATTTTGTAATTTCATCATTAGAACAGCCCTATGAGTCAGAGAGCCTCTAGTATCCCCATTTTATAGATGAGGACCTGGGACTCAGAGAGGTTAGGAAAAGTGCCCAAAGTCACACAGCTCGTAGATGGTGGAGCTGGGATTGGAATTCAGGCGATCTGGCTCTGAATCCCCATGCATCTCTGCCATGTGTAATATCCACCACATGGGTTTTAACAGTACCGATGTCATGGGACCATCGTGATACAATATACAGCGTGCTTATCTTTTACTCGGTACAATGTAAGCTTTCAACGAATATTAGCCACTGTGATTAAACCTCCAATAAAAGGCTTCAGGAAGAGAGAAGGAAGAACCAAGCTTTCCAGGGACTTCTGTTACCATCCAACCCTCTGTCCTACAGTCACGTCCCCCTTAGTACAAGGTGACGTTTAAACCACTTTGCCAAGTGGAAGCTACACATCTTCATGTGTCTTCAAGCTCTGATGGCCCCAGAGAAGGAAGAATCCAGAGAGAATCTGGACAAGTGTTCAAGCTGAGCCTGTGTGACGTGACCTGGGTGGGCAGCCTTCCGTGCTGGTGGAGTGAGATAATGGGTCCTGCTCTCACTGTCTTCACGTGCTAATCAGAATTAATTGGCAAAAATCATTTTAAACTCTGGGTCCTCTACATCTTGGTGCTTAATTATGATACATCATTTGCTCGAACAAGTACTTGGACCCTGGAAATGAATCCTCTCTCCTTATCCCTTTAATGAGGATTCAGTCCTGGACTTGTGCTCAATCTCCGCTTCTTGAAATTCAAGGAAAATAACAAATGGTGATTTTTCTCTCTCATTTCTTAACCAAATGGTTTAAATAGGATAAAGAGCCTTTCTTAAACCACAGACATTTTTTTTTTCCTTTTACAAGCCCTGTAAGATTGTTCATTTAGTGGAACCAATATTGCTATATGGTCCGGTCACGTACCTTGAAGTTACAGTACATTCTAGTCTCTTCCATCAGGGTCATTTGATGCTTTAGTTGTAACCTTGCTACTTGTCACAGAAGCCACTCGCTGCTAAGCCATCTTCAACCATGTTCCACAGGACAAACGCCTATTTGCACAACCCCGCCCCTTCCAATTACACACGGTGTTCCCCAAATATCAGATGTTCCCTCTCGTCCCTGCCTCTGCATCCTCTCAGCATCTTCATTCTCAGTACTGAAGAGAACCAACGACTGTTCAACGACTGCAAAGTGATATGCCTAGAAAACAACTAGGACTTTGCATAAAGAAATCCAGTCATGCCCCACTCAGCTGATCTTGAACCCCTGAGTACACTAACTTGGATTTTATGACAATCGATCTAGAAAGGGCCTGGGTGGCCCTCCCACTGCTCACCCCTCCCCCACCTCGCCCAAGTTTCTTTTTTTTTGCAGAAAATATGACTGTATTATATGGATGCAGGCTGGTCTTATACATCTAAGCTTTCTATTTATTTGCTATTTGTTCCTTCACCTTGTCTTTTTTTAATCAATATATTTTATTGAAATATAGTTGATTTACAATGCTGTGTTAATTTCTGCTGTACAGCAAAGTGATTCAATTATACATATATAACACTCTTTTTTATATTCTTTTCCCTTATGGTTTATCATAGGATGCTGACTATGGTTCCCTGTGCTATACAGTAGGACCTTGTTGTTTATCCATCCTGTATATGAAAGCTTACATCTGCTGACCCCAACCTCCCACTCCAAGTTTCTTTTAAGTCAAAGGAAACTATTACCCTATAAAGGCTTTAAAATGCACCTGTCTTCAGCATCTCTAAGCCATTATAAAAACCACACAACTAATCCCTTGGCATATGCCCAGACCCTAAACGCAGGAGGCGATTCAGGCCTTCCTGTCCTGCAAAACCCTTTGGGGTGTAACGTGATGAACATCTCCTGACCTCCACGGTTACCCCAGGCTCCGCTGTCAAGATCCCAATTCCCCGCATCCCTCGTGCCTGAGCCCGGCCGGCCCACCCACACTTCCACCAGCACTTCCAGGAAGTTGCTGAAGGACGGATCCCAGCAGACAACCCCAGATTCAAGGGTGCCTGAAGGGTAGAGCCTTAACATGCATTCGCATTTTACAGATGGAAGAGTAATGCAGAAATAATAAGAATCGTTCCCCAGATAACGGGATGAGTCAGGAGGTTCCAGGAATAGCCTGCAGATTTCCATATCCTATTACAGTTCAGCATCACCACCAGAAGACTTCTGTGAGGGCATGGTGACCTCACACATGTTCTCAGCCCAAAAATATTTGTCTTGAATTCTTTTCCAAATCCTCTCAAGCTGTAATAAACTCAGCTTGAAATCTTTTTTTTCTTCCATTTGACAACCAAAAATCAGTGCTAAAATCCAAATGTGTATTTATAAATCTGAAACTTTCTTTGGAATTACCAGTCATAAATCCAGGGTACAAAAGGCCTTTCTTTCTGGCCAGATTTATGAGAACACTGAAGGAAAGTTGTGCATTACGTTGTCAGATAGGCAAGTGCTACTGAAGGGCCATCAGCTATTATATTTGACACGGAAGATGAGAAAATTCTCCAAGGCCTGGAAATGGACAAACGTGGACTCATATGAAAAAGGAGGGAGGACAGGAGGGAGGGGAGAGGGAGGAAGACCTACCTCAGTGGTAATTACAGACCGGTCAATGAAAGTTTGATGTTTGATTAAATATTAGAATTTATTCCAAATAAAGGAATATGTGTGTATTTTGCAAATACGCACTAAGAATCATGATTGTAAAAGTGGGAGAAAATCCTATCTAACTCATTCCAGTTCCTCCTCTGACAATGACGGGCCTCAGAGCTACGGGTTAACTGAAGGGCACAGTCTATCAGGGCTCAGTAAGAATTTTAATTTTGAAAACAACAGAGAAAGGCAATAGTCTAGGAGAGTCAGACAGGCTCTCACGAGCCTGTGGGGATGCTGCAAAATAACAATGCCCAATGGAGTGAAGGGAGGAAGGCAACCCATGGTTCTCACCGTGCTTTCCTTTTTTTTTAATTAATTTTTATTGGAGTACAGTTAATTTACAATGTTGTGTTAGTTTCTGCTGTACAGCAAAGTGAATCAGCTATACATATACATACATCCACTCTTTTTTAGATTCTTTTCCCATATAGGTCATTA
>NW_020175050.1:1282612-1331442 GCF_003031525.2 Neophocaena asiaeorientalis asiaeorientalis
AAAATTTGCACACTTTACCGTATCTATTACCCCATCTACAGCAATTTCCATTTTCCCAAAGCAAACACTGAGAAAGTAAATTTATAGTAAGAATCAAAATGTCAGGATCCCCATTCTCTTAAATGGTGTCAAAGCTCTTAGGTTGTTCATTGAAAATCCTTTCTTTGGTTAAATCCCCACAACTAAGGACGATCATTCAGGCCGCCCCTCTGGTTTAAATACCACACTGGAGTCCGCTGTACTCTTGAGATTTAACTCAATGAGGACCTCAAGACGATGGCAAGGTAAGTACTTGTGCAAAAGCCATCAAAACAAACATGGCACTCCACACCCTTATAAATGCCAACCCTGCTGCAAAGCCTGTGAGATCAGTTGTTCTGGATGTTGAACTTGGGAGGGGACCACACTGCTGAGGGTAAAGTTAGCATGACAGCAAGCAAACCAACAAACCCCTAGGGTTTCGTGTGTGTGTTACACACATACACATACGTACACACATGCATATACACACAATCGTCATAGAAATTCCTCTTCTGTCTTTAAACACTGGGACTTGCTAGTGGTTTGGTCCCAAAGCCTCCTTACCTGCCACCAAAACTCTACTATACACACACTCAAACATACTCCCAGAGCCCACTGGGTGTCTGTTGCCATCTGATTTTAGCTATGTGCCATTTGCATCAATATATCAAGGGAGCACCCATGCAATATGCCTAGATCCTACAGTGTCTGTACACAAATAATTCCTTTTAACACCAATGTAGGGGAACAGATCTTCATATACCATAGATATTATTTGCTGTTTTTCTACACCCACTTAGGGCTCAGAAGAACATGATTTGACTGAATACATGTCAACTCATGTAATTGTTAACTATTTTAGATAATGTATACATCCAAAAAGATGTTTGACTAGTTGGTAGCTCTAATGAAAACTGCACTTTAGAACATTTCTAGCCATGATATACCATCCCCAGAATGATTCAGAAAATTTCAGACTTAGCTGCCAACATGACCAAAGCTGGCCTTGGAAAGTCAGTCCTCTGTTTAAAAGAAGTGCTTTTAAGTCTCCTGCAGAGTCTGGGGGACAAGTTTTCATTCTGCTGCTTCCTTTTTCTGGTGTCTGCTCTCTTCAGAGGCTGAATGAAGGAAAACTGTATTCCCCGCAGGCCCTCCCCCTTCCTCTGGAAGCACACGTTCCTGATCAGACTGTGTTTTGTTTGGTACTTTGAGACAGAGAAAGAGAGAAAATAGTTTGTAAAAAACAAATTTCCAGAATGTTCGTCTTTAGGGAATATTTCCTCCCCACTCCATTGCCGATCTCCTCCTGTATCTGACCCGCCCCAGCTCCCGCCTTTAAATCCGGATGGTCAGAAGATTCTAATTCATTGTCCTTTCTTGCCAACTGAATGCACATTTTACAATCCACCAAACTGTAAAAGCCACTAAATGGCTGATAGTGAGGTTTGCAGAATTCTTTCTTCTTACCACTGTAAATCTGAATAGGTCTTTTAAAAATCTCTAATTTTTAGTACCATTTTTCTAACTACTGATGACACTCCCATCATCTCCTCATCTTTTATCTTCACAAGGTGTCTGTTCCTTTTTCAAAATCTGAGCCTCCCAGCATAAGGAAAAAAATCCCACATAAAGTGCCTTTTAACATGAAAATAATATAATTTTTGTATCAGGTAAACTTGATGTACAAAATCTGATTCACTCACTCTTTGCAGAAGCTTTGATGCCCGGAAATCAGTTCGGAGAAATTGGAAAATCTTAACAAATATCCAAGGAAATCCAATGACTTCTAACCAGGATATGAATTGAGGCCAAAGATGTTTGGGGCGGGGAGACACAAAGCTGGAAACTGAATTATCGTAAGAAGAGGTTCATGAGTTACCAAAGATACATGAACATCATGCTAATTATTAATATTAGTATTTTTATTAGTGCCCTACCCTTCCTTGTTTTTGAGCAGAATTTTGTGTTTCACCAGGCACGGTCTTGTCAAGTGAATGAGAAGCAGGAGTCTGGACTTTCCTTATGTCATATAGAGTGAATTTCATTTCTAAATGCTCCTGGGTTGTTTTAGAGAGCTCACAATGCTTTTCCTCTTAGTGGCTTGAATCTCCTGGATAATTTATTTAAAAGATTTAACCGGCCCCTCATGGCTGGAATCCATTTTAATCTCTAAATTGACCACTCTTCTCAATTGGATTTAAAAATGAAGAGACTGGATGTTCTGGACTGGAGTAGTGACTTCATCCACTCACCTTGGCCTGGGGGGTCTTAGCAAAGCAGCTCTAGGCAGCGTCCTTGACCCTGCTCCTCAGTCAGCCCCACAGAGAGTGTCTACCAGGCATCTGAGCCCAGGAGTCTAGTCATGACACTGCTGAGACCTCAGACAAGTACTCCACTTATCCAGAATGGCATCGCAGAAACTTCAACACAATGAGACATCTACTACATGAGAAACAATGTGCTAGCAATTCCAGAGATCATAGGAAAAAATCAAAATGTCCTCGCCTACAAACTGTTTACAGTGTGATAAGGAAATAAGACATCGCCAAGTTAATGTTAATAAATCAAACTATGATAAATTCTGAAGTATAAGAATAAACAAACTTGAGGCACAGTTGGGGAAAAAAGTCAATTCCAACAGAAAGGATTGAAGAGATATGTTTGGGGTGAGACCTTATAACACAGAACGTTGGGTCCTGTCTCCCCCTTTCATCACGGGGTCCAGACTGCAGACAGTGGGAGACACCCGGCTTGGAGACACCACAGGTTCTCCATCCTGGCCCAGAATGAGTTTGGACTGCATGGGTTTGGGTGATTTCTCACATTCACCCAAGGAGGGGTGCAAAAGCTTGCCAAAAAGTGTAAAAGATAAAATCAGCTCTTTGTGACAGGGAGACTGTTGTCCACCCCCAGAGGCTGATACTTCTTCACCTCTTTATTACCAGAGGCTTGCAAATAATTGTTCATCTAGTTTCCATACCTCAGGGATGGGTAAGACAAGCTGAGCAAAGTATAGAAATCTTACTTAAATTATGAAAGACCTATTACACGGATAATGTCTTCTCCTAGTGTAATTTTATTTTCTTTGTCTTTAAGTGATTTTTATCAATCTATTCTTTTGGTTATAAATGTAGTGCATGCTAATGTATAATGTGAATAAAATACATTAAAAGTATAACAAATTAAATCACCTGCAATCCCTCCACTCAGAAATGATCACCCTTTTACATGACGGTGTGTTTTCTTCTAGCTTTTACTTATGAAATATTAATTAATGTTGATGTCACATAAATGAGTCCCATAAGCATCCTTAGAGGTTTCCCTTAAGCAACTCTACATCTCGTGGTTTTAAACTTGAAAATGTAACAGGATGTACATGTCCATCAAGAAGAAGATTATATGGTAGATAAAATGAAACACAAAACATTAAATTTGTGACATGATCATCTTATGGGCAAATATGTGATAACAATAAAATTCCTAAGATATTAAAAATAAAGTAGCTCTTAAGTGACAACTAGGATCTATAAGTAAAAAGTGGATGGGATGTGGCAGTGAATTTCTTTGTTTTAAAGATAACTGAGGGGCTTCCCTGGTGGCGCAGTGGTTAAGAATCCGCCTGCCGGTGCAGGTGACACGGTTTCGAGCCCTGGTCCAGGAAGGTCCCACATGTCGCAGAGCAGCTAAGCCCGTGTGCCACAACTACTGAGCCTGTGCTCTAGAGCCCGCAAGCCACAACTCCTGAAACCTGTGCACCTGGAGTCCGCGCTTCGCAACAAGAGAAGCCACCGCAGTGAGAAGCCTGCGCACCGCAGAGTAGCCCCTGCTCGCCGCAACCAGAGAAAGCCCGCACGCAGCAACGAAGACCCAACAGAGCCAAAAATAAATAAATAAAATAAAAATAAAGATAACTGAAACATTTCCTGATAAGCAAACGCAGGGGTTCCGCACTAAAGGATGGATCACCCCCCACAAAGTGCTGGAGGAGAACCGGAGACCCTCCCGAGGACAGAGTCTCAGACGGGCCCTCCTCTGCCAGAGCTGACCTCCCCTCTTCTCATTAAAGAAACTGAGCTCAGGGTGAGCAATCAAGGGAATTCTCAGAGGGGACCTGGTGCACAGACCAAGCACAGTCACCTCCTATCTCTCAGTTTGATGAACAAACCACCTCCAAGAACGCTCCTCCCTGGTGAGCTGGGGCTCGCTCTGGACATTCCTGGGTTCTTTCCATGACTGCCACTCAGGCTACCTCCCACAAGCCCAGAGAGGCGAGTACAGGTGGTGTGCTGAGTCAAGCTTCCACCAGATATCTGCTAACACATTGTCAGCAGAGTGGTGGAGAGAAGTAGCCAGAACAAGATGGTCCCTTCTGTTCCCAAGAACCATCTCCCATATCTGACTTTCCAACTCACCCATCAAGGCAGAGCTGCTTCCAGGCCAGCCAATCACAGCACGGGTTTCTCCCACTCAGTCCTCACGGGGTGGATGGTTAACTTTATGTGTCCACTTGACTAGGCCGTGGTTCCCAGATGTTGGATCAGACATGGTCTGGATGGTGCTGTGAAGACATGTTGAGATGAGAGTGACATTTAAATCGGCAGACTTTGAGTAAAGCAGATCACTCTCCCTAGTGTCAGAGGGCCTCATTCAAGCAGTTGAAGGCCTTCAAAGAAAGACTACCTCCCAGAAGAGGGACTTCTGCCTCTAGATGGCCTTTGAACCCCAGCTGCAAATCAGCACTTCCATGGTTTTCAGTCTGCTGGCCTGCCCTGTAGATTTCAGTTTGACAGAATCCACAACGTCATGAACCAGTTCCCTACTCTTTCTCCTTCTTCTTCTTCCTCTTCTCTCCCTCCTCCTCCGCTTTCTTCTTTTTCTTTCTCTCTCAATATGTGTGTGTGTGCACGTGTGTGTGTGTATGTTTCAAGTTTAAAACCATGAGATGTAAAATTGCTAAATGTAAACTTCCAACGGGGCTTGTATAGAATGACCCATGTGACACCAAAATTAATTTTTCATAAGCAAATCCCAGAAGAAAATACACCATAATATAAAAGGATGGTAATTTCTGAGTGGAGAGATCACAGGTGATTTTGTTCAGTTTGTTATACTTTTACTGTAGTTAACCAATATTGTTAACTACATTAGCACAAATTACATTTGTAATCAGAAGGCTATATTAATAAAAATAATTTTTAAAGACAAAGAATGCATCCTATTGGTTCTGTTCCTCTGGGGAATCTGGACTCCTAAACTTCACCAGAACCAGCATTTCCTGCCACTCATTTGTCCTCCAACCACCCTGGCACAATTCCCACTGTTCCCAGCAGAACCTGCAGAGTGGGTCAGACTTGGTTGGGATAAAAGGCACACATTCTATCATTTCCATGTCATTGGTGATAAAAACCAGGTTCATGAAGTTTGAATGACTCCTTCCAGGTCCCAGATCCATGGCTAGGAGAGTGACCTCCCCCAGGCCAGAGCTCCCCACATCACAGGACCTTGACCGTGGCAGTCTCTACATCCACCATAGCCAGGAACGGAAGGCACGTGACCTCTGCTCCCCCGCCCAACGTGCTGCATTCCTGAGCGCACTCTGCTCTCCTCCACAGCAGTGTGAGAGCCTAGGGACCCCAAAGGGAAGAAATGCTGTTCTCGAAAATGCCTTCAATAGTATTACTTGAAATCGTTTCCAAAGGCCGGGCACCTAGAAAGGTTTGGTTCCTGTGCTACAGGAAATTATAGTCAGAGTTCTTAATTACTATACCCCAACCCCTGCCTCTGTCCTGGGGGCATACTACCTCAGTCTAATTCCAGAGTGGAAATAAAAGTTGTAAAGAAATTCTGAGCAAAGTCAGTTGCGAAGACAAAAACCATGAACATCCTTGTTCCCACAGATCCAATCACTAGCGCAAAACCCACAAGGAGCTTCAGAAATTTAAATCAGACTATGTACAATTAATGACCAGAAACTACAATTGCACGTTAATTAGTTTTAATTAAAATTTTTTCTTTGCTTATCTACAAGGGCTTACTGTCAGGGTCCCAGCAATCTAATCTTTGAATTCCCTGCACCATAGGCTTTACCTTTGCAGCTGAACGATAAAACAATTCTCTGAACAATACCTGAGTGGTCCATTGGTCCACAGGGCAGGAAGAGGGACAAAAAGGCAGACACTGTTAAGTTACACACAAAGGTGATACCCAAGAGGCAGGAAGTTCATTTTGGATTATCAAGGCATTAGTCAGATTTCTCATCCTAACACAGCATAAAACATTTCCCCCAACTTCCCAAGGTGACTGCCATAATGTGGTTGGGGCACCAGAAGTCAAGAAATTGGAGGGTTATAAATGGAACTGCTCCCCCATCTATCAAGTTCTATAACGTCCTTCAAGGAAATAAGGAAGGGAAGCATCTGTTTCTTGGCGTCTGGGTAGCAGAGAGCTGCTTGGTAATGTGAAAGGATGAGGGGAATCTGTTCGTTTGGGGGTAAGGGGCAATTCTGCCAACAGCATGAAAAGGAATCAGTCAGGAAACACACCATCCCTTCCCACTGCATTCATGAGCATTGACAAGAGACCACAAATAGATAAAAGATGCTAATTCACCTCTCCAAACAACATAATATACTCTCAGCCACAATTCTATTTTATAAACATCATTATTTATGAAATTTTCTCTCATATCCATCTTGAGGAAGGGCAGTGAGAAGCATCCATTTTAAGCCTCTCCCGTAATTGAGAATCTTAACAGCCAATGTTCTCAAAAACGACACAATTGTGCCTGTCTTCAGGAACACAAATACTCATCTTTGCTTCTAGTCAAAGCTCTCATTCAGGGTTTACATGCATCCATTTTATTGTATTGTATTGTTGAGTGTTCTGTCAACTTACCAGTGGAACTGGTTTTCCCCTGAGCACCTGAGAAATGAGTCTTATAAGGTAACAGCTGTGGGCCGATAGAGCCTATAAATTTCTGTGGGAGCTACAGTTGTTTGGAAGGTCAGTCATCAAATGGGACTCATTTTTCACTGGAGACAAAGGCAGTGCCAAGGTCTTTTCAATCTGTATGGAATTAGGCTAGTTTTGTAGAAGTGATAACATGGTCACTGGAGCAGTTTTCTTTTTAAAAAAATATGGTAGAAGATTTATATCTAAAAAATTCATGAAACATTGATCTAGTGGCAAAGTTTTAACGAGATTTGTAAAACAAATGATAATGCAAAAGTTATGGCTGTAGAAGAAAAAGATCCTTATTAAGGAAATCTTGTTATTTCAAAATTTACTATTTACACTAGAATTATTATAAGTAATGAGACATTAGGCCTATCAGGTTAGAGAGAGAGGTAACAGAGAAGGTAATAAAAGAACACTTTTTACTGTGCTTTTGTCTGCTAATTCAGGAAAATTCAAGGAAACTTGATGTTATCACTATTAACAGTTTGAAGCCATCGATTAAGCATAGAAATGAGTTTATAATATAAAGTGCTGCTTTGATTATAGACACTTTTCTTTTTCTTTAGACAGGTGATTCTGTTGTCTGTTTGCTTATTTTTTGCTTATTCCTCCCTCTTCTTCTTTCTTCAGATAACCAATGATTACTGACTGGCATAATTGTATTCATAACTTGCTCTGTGGGTCGTATAATCACGGCATATATATATATATACACACACACACACACATATATATGTTCATCTAAAATGTTTTATTTAGTTACTGCTTTTTGAAAATTTAAAACTTTTCTCTGCATCTGGCTCCTGTCACTTACTGCATCCTGGATTTCCTCTGTTCACTGAGATAGAATGAACTCCCTCCCTTTAAGAGCTGCATAATGTCCCATGGCATGGAAGTGCCATCAAATACTGACTCCCCAGAACATCACCAAGCCGATCTGTTGATCAGCCAAAGCTGATTTTATTGCTTAGTGGGGTCAAGGAGAGCACCAGCTCAGCAGGACCACGGCAGCATCTCAGAGAGGGAAGGGCATGTCGGGATACTAGTTGAGATTTTGAAGTCTGGTTTAAGGTGCCTCTTTCAATTTGGAGGCGGGGTGAGGTTGGGCAAGTAAGGAACACGAATTAATAATGTTCCATTGCTAGTTCCTGTAAAACACCGTATCCTTTGCAGCCTTATTGGAGCATAATTGATGTACAATAAACTGCACATCTTTAAATTGGACAATCTATGTTTTGGTATATGTGTATGCCCATGAAACCAGCGCTGCAATCAAGTAATAAATGTAACGATCGCCCTCAGAAGTCTCTCTATGCTCCTTTGTAACCCTCCCCCGCCCCCCTGCATGACTCCACCCCAGGCAACCACTAATCTGCTTGCTGACCCTACAGATTCGAGAGTTTTACATAAATGGAATTATTCAGTCCATACTCTTTTTGTATGCTTTTTTTTCACTTTGCATAATTATTTTAAGATTCATTGATGTTGCATGTATCGACACTTCATTCCCTTTATTGTTTAAAAGTATTCCTTTGTACGGATGTATCACAATTTGTCTATCCATCCAGCTGTTGAAGGACATTTGGGTTGTTTCCAGTTTGGGGCCTTTAGAAGTAAAGCTGCTATTAAATATTTGGGTATAAGTTTCTGTAGAAACGTATGTCTTCATTTCTGTTGGATAAATACTTAACTGTGGAATGGTTGGACAACAGTTGACGTTTACATTTTTAAGAAACTGCCCAAGTATTTTCCAAAATTGTATCATTTTTTTATTCCCACCAGCAGTGTATGAAATTTCCAGTTTCTCTGCATCATCACCAACACTTTGTAGTGTCAGTCTTTTTAACTTTAGCCCTTCTAATAGGTGATGACATCTCATTGTGGTACTAATTTTCCTTCCTTAATGACTAGTAGCATTGAATCTGGTGCTGTCATAGAGCAGAGTGTGCTGTAAATGCTAATCAGGTCATCCTGATTGATGGTGCTGTTCATGTCTAGTATTTCTTTGCTGATTTTCTATCCACTTGCTCTATTAGCTTTGAGAAATGGCTATTGGAATGTTCAACTATAATTGTGTATTTGCTATTTCTTCTTGCAGTTCTTTCAATTTCCAGTTCATATATTCTAAAGCTTTGTTACTAGGGGCATAAACATTTACAATTTTTAGGGTCTTTTGACTGATAATCCCCTTTACCATAAGGGGAAGAAGAAATGACCTTCTTTATCCTTGGTCATATTCTTTGATATTCTTGATATTAATATAGAAACTGCAGCATTCTTTTGACTGATCTTAGCATGGAATATTTTTTTCCATACTTGTATGTTTAATCTATTTGTGCCTTTAAAGTCTGTTTCTTGTGAACAACACATCATTGGGCTTTCTTTTTCATTCAATTTGACAACCTCTGCCTTTTCACTGGGGTGTTTAAATCATTTACATTTAATGTGATTGTTGATATGATTAGGGTTTAATCTATCATTTTGCTCACATCTGTTCTTTATTGTCTTTTCCCTCTTTTTTGTGCCGTCTTTTGAATTAACTAAATTTTTTTTTATGATTCCTTTTTATCTCCTTTGTTGGCTCACTAGCTATTATTCTTCGTCATGTCATTTTACTGGTTGTTTTAGGGTTTGCAGTATACATCTTTAATTTATTACAGTCTATCTCCAAGTGATATTATACCATTTCATGTACAACATAAGAAACTTACAAACTTCCATTCCTCTCCTCCCTGACTTTATGCTATAGTTTTAATATATTTTACTTTTTCATATTATAAACCCCATAATATATTATTATTTTTAAACTGTTAAGTATATTTTAAAGAGATGTTAATAATAAAAATCCTGGTGTATATTTATCCATGTAGCCACCATTTCCTGTGTTCCTCATTCATTTGTGTAAATCCAGATTCCTAACTGGTATCGTTTTCCTTCTGTCTTAAAGGGCCTCCTTTAAATTTCTTATAGTGTTAGTCTGCTGGTGGTGAATCCCAACTGGTTCTATATGTCGGAAAACATTTTTATTTCACCTTTGTTTTTGAAATATATTTTTGCTGAGTATAGATGTCTAAGTTAATGTTTTTCTTTCAGGAGTTTAAAGACATTGCTCCAATGTTTTATGATGTACATTGTTTCCAGTGAGAAGTGCAGTTTTCCTATTTTTGTTCCTCTGTACAGATCAGGTTACTTATTTTTGCTACTTCTAAGGTTTTCTTTTTAGCATTGCCTTTAGTAATTTCAATATGATGTGCCTTGGTGTTTTCTTCATGTTGTGATTCTTGTGTGTTTATAGTTTTCTATCATAAGTTACCATTATTGCTTCAAATATTTTTTCTCTTGCTTAAACTCCATTGGAGATTGCAACTAAGGTCTATTATATCATTTGAAGTTTACTCACAGTTCACTGATGCTCTTTTCATTTAAATATTTTCTTACGTGTTTTTTTTGCATAGTTTCTATTACTATGTCTTTAAGTGCACTAACCTTCCCTTCTGCCATGTCCAATCTTTTGTTAATTTGAACCACTTTGTTTTATTGCAGACATCGTAATTTCTCTCTATATAAGTTCAGTTTAGGTCATTTCTATATCTCCATGTCTCTATTTAAATTTTTGAAACTGTAAGATACAATTATAATAACTTTTTAATGTATTTTTCCTGATAATCCTAACACCTTGGTCAATTCTGGGTCAGTTTTAATTTCATATTTTTTTTTCATTATGGATCATGCTTTCCTGTTTCTTTGTATGCCTGACATTGCAAATTTTATCTTGAGTGTAGAATATTTTTTTATTCCTGTAAATATTCTTGAGTTTTGTTCTGTGGTGCAGTTAAATTCCTTACAATTTGATCCTTTCAGATCCTGCATATCAATGATTTGTTATGCATGTCTGGAAAAGTGCACTGTCTAGGGCTAATCACTCCCTGCCACAGAGGTACATTTCTGAATAGTCAACCCAGTGCCCAGTGAGTTGAGCTTCCCAGTGTGGCTGGTGTTCAAGTGTCCCAATTATCTGTGTTGATCTGCACTTAGCTGAATAATTAAGCGGGGGGGGGGACTCCCTGTAACCTTCAGGGTTTTCTCACTTCATAGCTTTCTACCCTCTAGTGCTCTGTCCTCTAGCTGCTTTTAATAGCCCAGACTCTATTCCATCTCCTTGACTCAGAGACTCTACTGGGCTTCTCTCCTTTGTGCCACAATCTGGAAATTATCTCAAGGCAATAAGCTGAGCAGTTTTAGTATCTTGTTTTACCCCCATTTCTCCAGGATTACTGTACTCGTTGCCTGATATTGTGTCATATGTTTTGCTTCGCTTTGTTTTGTTGGTTATTTCAGGCAGAGGATCAATCTGGTTCCTGTCATTCTTGAAGAGGAGTGCTCTGTATAATAATTTACAACTGATGGTCAGAGGAAGGCAATGATATTGAAGCAAGAGGTTCAATGAGTAACTGTGGTTTGATTCTATTAAATATTTTTTTATGTCTTTCAGAAAATTATTTACAACTCTCTGGACAAAAGGTTCCTGAAATAATAAAACTATGTTAATAAAGACAGTGTAATAGTAAAGTCATGTTAAGTTAGACAGTAAGCTACGTGGGTAGAGAGATGCTTTTGTTTTTCAGTGTCCCCTTGTTGTAATTCTTCAGCCTGAGCTAAAGGAGGGACCATTAAGGATCATACCCGGGGGTATGATTGATCCGTATGTTTACCACTATTTGAGGTGTCTGACTGCATAACAAGCTTCTGGCAACACTGGGTCAACTTCCATAAAATGTCAGGTTTTCATGTTCTTTTTGCTGGATGGCCATTTGCCGGGTCTTTTGAGGTACAACAGCTGCACAGCAGCATTTAAGAGGCTGGAGATCACACATTTGTACACTACAACATGGACAAATACCAAGAGAAGGATTGTTACCAGATTTGCAGTCTCTTTCCCAGCAAGGATCTGAGTGCGACCAGATTAAACCAAGAGGCTACATTCTCCATCTGAAGAGCATGCAGGACCAAATACACAGATATTAGCAAAAGTATGTAATGTTATGATTGATTTGTTTGTATTCCAGGTCATTTTATTAATACTAAAGATTCCAGAGAAGTCTTTAGATACAAATATAGCATTCATGTCTTATGCCCTCTTTCATGAATCTCTCAAGGAAAGATTTATATGGCTTTGGTGGGATTATCTATTCTGTCTTCTGGTCCTTAAATCATGACATGCAAGATTCTCCTTAATTTCTTGGCCTTTTGTAAAACATACAACTTGAAATGAAGCCACATAGAGGGAGAAAACAATCCATAATTTTCTGAGTGATTAGTTTGGGTTCTTAGATCAAAGTCCAGGTTTTCTCCTTCTTGAGTTAAATTATCAAATGACCTATTTTCTTAGAAGAGGAACTGCTGGATCGAAATGAATGCTGGGTACTATTATGAAGGCTGGTATCAGTTTACCAAAGTAGCAAGTTTCAGTCCAGTTTTCAGGTAATAGCCAGTGTGCTTTTGTGTCACATATCCCATATCAGTCACTGGGGAACACTCAGTGATTTGGTTTTGGCTAAAATAGGATTGTCAAATGATGTCATAATGTTTTGATGCCACTCACCCAAGAATAGTTCAGTGCCAGGCAACAAAAATTTTAGTATCAAAATGATTATTAGGTAGATCTAAAGTAGACTAAAAGTAATGTGCCTTACTTGTAAGGATCTGTGATGGAGACACAGCCTCCAAATACAAACCCTATTCCTCTGCCAGTTCCATTTCTTTGAAAATTCAGTTACTAAAGCTAGCTCCCACAAAAGGCCCCCAAGTATTGTTTTGATGGAGAAATGAACTTCCTTTTCTATGTACAAGATAAGGATTTTTGATTTCTTGCTATCATGGTAGTTGCCAAATAAAAAGTCACCTAAAGGTGAGTTCAGGTACCCAAGAAACCAACTGATTAATTACAAGGAGTTGGAACCAAGGGAAGTTAAATGGCTCCAAAGATAAATGTGTACAAATCCAACAATCAGTTTCATTGTATGTTTTAGCAAGTAAAGTATAGCCAGATACTAGGTCCATACCAAAGAGTGACTAAAAATGCAAAGGGCAACATTAAGAATTAAGCCTTATAAGTAACATAGGTCAAAGCAGCTTTAACCCAGCTAAAGAAGAAGGAAGATAGCTGGGAAAATACATAACAAAAGAATTTGGATTAGAGAATGACACTCTGTAGTCTTCTCCTGTGGAATTTAGGTGAAAGATGTCTACGTCATGTGCAATCATCAACTTGGTCCAAAGTTCTGGGTAGAAGCTATCTCCTTCTGAAGATCCTCTTCTTCTTGGGGGTTTCTAAGAACCCTCAGCTTGAGGTCTCCAATAGAGAAAGTCTTCCAGTGAGTTGAGAATAGTTTTTGCCTCTTTAATTAAGACACATGAATCCAAGAATCAATGCCTTGGAATTTTACTGTTGTTCTAGTTGTTAATAGTACTTGATAACATCCTTTCCATTGGGGTTTGGGGGCTGTCTTCACCTAATGTCTCTTTCAGAAGACTGGGTGTCTGGGTATTAGTAATATAAAGGTTGTGTAGGAGGATGTTGAGGAAAGGCTGCTTGTACCTGTTGATACAGCTGCGTGTGTTGCATGAGTTCTTGCACTATTTGACTGTGTCTGCTTTCAATAGTGTAGAACCTAGAATTGGAAGTGTTACTCACAAATAACTGGGTCAGCCTGTTACTAACTCATGGGCACAGAGTCCACGAGTCCTGGAGGCAGCTGACCTTCTTGCTATGAAAGCCAATGGCAATCCCTTAGGTCATGGAAGTTCTAGAATCCCTGAGAGCTCTACTAATTTGAATTCTAGAGTTCTTTTTGTTCTCTCTTCATTTCTTGGAGATTCTTTGGCTTCTTTCTTCCTTCCTTTCCTCGTTTCCTGAAGATTGGAGATGATGTACACAGTAGTAAAGTGGCAGGGCTTTGTAAAGCTCTTGAACAGTAGTCCCAATAAAGTGGAATATCCTGTCCATTGACACATAAGTTCCCAGTTGCGAACACAAAGTCAATTTAAAAGAATTACTACTATAAGAATTATAGAATTTCGGAAAGGAAAAGCTTCAGTCCATCCTAAAAATAATCAAAAAGACATATTCAAAACTCATTGCAGAGGGCAGTTGTGTGAAATCCATTTGGAGATGAGCAAAGAGGCCCTGAGGTTTGGATTCTTGCCCGTGTCCCACCATTACCCACATTTACAGTTTTACCAAACTTCTGCTGGTGACAAAGGAGACATGCCTGAGAGACTCCCACCAACCTTAACAATTTTAGTCATGTTCCCCCATCAAGGTTGACTAAGTACATTAGCCATTTTTCCATCCTGGGGTGGGTAATTTTAAGCAAAAAAATTTTGAAAGCTTCCATTTGGGGTCTTCTTACTTTGGAACTGATTGATGTCTTGCTTTCTGTTATAGCCTCTTTGCCTCTCCAAAGGCTTGGTTTCTTGGTATATTATGAGGGTTGGAATCTCAGTGGGGGGTTGCCTGTCTGACATAATAACCAGCAAAGGCACTGACTTCAGCCTCATGGTATCCCTTTTGAAAAGACCATCTACTTTCTAACAGCCTGAGAGCACTCAAACACTCTTTGATTTGCTGACCACTCTTAACTGGGGTTCGCACTAAGCTCAAGAACTCTTTTTGTTTACAAAGCAGTCAAAAATCACAGATTATCCCACAAGCGTAGCTACTTTCATTGTATATATCAAACTTATTATCTCCATTCTGCCCTTCTGGGTGAAGTGAGATTTGTTTCAGCTTAACTCATCTGGTATTTTACAGTTTCAGTCTTAATAAACAACCCACCTACAATCAAGAGTAAGTCTGCAGTTTCTCTTCATAAATTCTGCAGGGGACTCTTCATAAATATATTCAGAGTAGAGCTAGTTCACAAATGGAGATTAGGGAGTCATGGGTTTCTCCTTCTTCAAGGTATGATAGAAAAGTAGTAGAATTCAAAGGATTAATGAATGGAAATATGTGAGGCATTGGAAAAAATAATACAACTTTATAAGATGTAAGCCTGCTGAGAAACATCATGTAGTGTATTCTTAGTGAGCAGCAGAGAATGTACACCATGAAAGACCAACAAAATCAGAGAAGACCCCAAAGCCAAGTCCACAAAGCTTCCACTAGACCAGCTCCCACAGCTCAGATACTGTGTGGTAGGGCTTGTCCAACGAGTCAAGGGAAACGCTGTAGAAAGCTCTTTGTCACTGATGATTCCCATGAAGCTGAGTCAAAACAGGAAGGGCTTTGTCTCTTATGTAATATGTAAAAAATGATTCTGCAGGCACCGAGTCGGAAGTTGACAAAGGCTAATTTTGACTCACAGAAAGCCTATTAATGTTTAGGATTCAGGGAGAGGTAACCAGTTAACCAGGCCTTGGTTAAGTCATATCACAGCATGACAATTTCAGAAAAGTTGGGAAGCCTCTGTCTGTAGTAACAAGTGAGACCCAGAAAACTTCTGAATTGTGTCTTAGTGACTGGCATGGGCAAGTTTTGAAGGTTCTTTAGTCTGTGATAAGCAAGGGATCAACCTCATTAGGATAAAGAATGTCCTGGGTAATGAACTTTACTGTAACAAAATTGTAACTTCTCTTTGGAAACCTTCTGCCCTTTCTGAGCTAACACAGTAAGTAGATAGATGGAATCTGTCTTAAAGCTTACCAGCTTACCTCATCTTTCCAACACAACAAAAGGTCATCTACATATTAGATAAGAATAGAATCAAAGGGAAATTTAAGGTCCTTGAGGTCAGAGTTGCGAAAAGTCAGTAATGCTTCAGTAAATCCTTGGGGCATGACGGTTTAGATATATTGCTAGGATTTTCCCAAGAGAAGCAAACAAATATTTACTATGTTGATGTAAGGGACGGTGAAAGAAAGCAAACACAATGTACAACTATAAAATATGCAGCAGAGACAAACTAGTATTTGTACTTGGTACTACAAGGAAAGAGAGAATGACTATTCTACTTATGGTCCAGATATCCTAAAGAAATTTATTTCACTAAACAGTATTTGTTGTTTCTTCATCTGCATTTGATTTGGTTGCTGTTGTTGTTGGCTGTATTGTTTTACCAGGAGGATAGGGTGTTACAAGAACTGGTACAAGGTATGATGGGTCCTTTCTCTACTGAACTTTTGACTATTGGATTTGGTCCTTCTTTAGCTTCTGGTTTAAGAGGATATTGTATGAGTTTGAGTAGAGAACCGCTTCATTTTATTTCTTTATTTTCTTAGCTCTTCTATGTCAGTTCTTTTATGAACCTCCTTTCTGTTTATGGTATCTTGCTACAAGTGTCTTTAACAAGTCTTATTTCATCTGGCTTTTTAAAAACTTGAGATATAATTCACATATCATAAAACTCATCATGTTAAAGTATACAGTTCAATGGTTTTAGTATATTCACTATGCTCTAAGACCATCACTACTATCTAATTTCACAACTTTTTCAAAAATATACCCCACATCTATTAACAGTCAATACAAATACCCTCTCCACCCACCCCATGGAAAACACTAATCAACTCTTCTGTCTCTTTGGATTTTTCTGTTCTAAACATTTCATATAAACGGAATCATACAATATGTGGCCATTTGTGCCTGGCTTTGTTCGTGCAGCTTAATGTTTTCAAGGTTCATCCATGTCATAACATGTATAACTACTTCATTCCTTTTTATGGCTGAGAAATATTCTATTGTATGGGTACACCACTTTTGTTTACCCATTCATCACGTGATGGACATTTGCACCAGTTTTTTTCCTATCATGGGTAATGCTGATAATGAACATCTATGAAATATTCATAATGAACATTTATGTACAGTTTATGTGAGAACATGTTTTCACATCTCTTGGGTATATACCTAGGACTAGACTTGCTGCGTCATACAGTAATTCTGTGTTTCATTTTTTGAGGAAATGCTAAACTTCCCACTGTGCCTGCATCACTTTACATTCCTACAGGAATATATGAGGGTTCCAATTTCTCCACATCTTCAGCAACACTTGTCTGATGATGATGAAGATGAAAATAATGATTGCCATCCTAGTGAGTGTGAAGTGGTATCTCATTGTGGTTCTGATTTTCATTTTCCTAATGACTCATGGTATTGAACATATTGTTTCAGGAGTTTATTTGCCATTTCCATGCCGACTTTGGAGAAACATCTATTCAAATCTTCTGACCACTTTTTAATTGGGTTATTTGTCTTTTTATTGTTGTAAGGATTTTTTATATGTTCTGAATACTAGATCCTTATCAGATATACAGATTTACAAATATTTTCTCATTCTGTGAATTTTTTTCACTTCCTTTCCCAACAACTTCACCAAAATAGACATCCATAAGTCTATAAGTCTTCACCATAATGCAAGTTTGCTTGTCTTCAGAAATTCTAGTAGCCTAATCCTTTTATAAACTGTTATTACAATATTCATTAATCAAAACAATAGTAATTTTTCCATGTGAAATGTCAACTCTTATCTAAGCTTTAGTATTAAAAGAAAGGTGAAAAGAGGTGAGTGATTACAATAAATAATGATTTTGCATGTTGAACAAATAGAAGGCATATTATTAGACAATCTAACTACACAAATACCATAGACCCTTATAGTTCAGTTCATTAAACAGCCACATGAGAGACTAAAGGATTCTATTAACTTCCCCTTATACTAAATGAAAATTTCAAGATGCAATTATTCCTGCATCTAATGAGTAACACTGTTAAACCAGCCAAGCCCTACATCAAGTACTAAACTCTATCCCATGGTTGGTCTGAGCTAAGAACAACCCAGGTCTTCTAATTAGATTGAAAGTCTCAACTCTGAGATGAGAATGGAAGACCCTTGGGCGCCTGGAGAAAGATGTGGAGACTTGCCTCTGACCAGTGAAAGTGTACCTCATTTTACACAGGAATTTTTTTCCTCAAGGTGTATGTAAATTGTGCTGTTCTCAATCAAATCTATTTTACACGTACCAGAAATTCTGCTATTTAAAGATATAGTACAGTAAATCCTTTTAAAAACAAAGAACCCTTTGTGAATAATAACTGCTCTTCAGTTAATCTGTACTGCAAGTTTAGATTTTCAAATACTGCATTTTCTTAAAATGGGGCACACCCTGCAATGAGATGACAGCTGAACGATACAGATTATTCTGCAAAGATGGAAAACAAGGGATCAGCATGTAGTTGGGTTTAGCTTTGGTCTCTGTGTTTCGAGGAATGTTTTGGGTCTGGAAAGAATCCAGAGATGAGCAGCTACAATGATTAACTTAATGGAAACTAAGACCCCTGGGAAAACCTTAGCAGATTCAAGCCTACTGTACTTGGAACAGAGGAAGCTAAGGTTCTACTTGTTCCCTGTCTTCAAAAATATACAATAAAGGGAAAAGGTTTAGAGTAAAATATGAAGTGAACAAGAAGAATGCAAAATATTATTATGACTATGTAAGAATAAGTATAAATAAGAGCAAAGAATACACAGAAAATGCAATGATGAAATGAGTGGATACATTGGGAAGGTTATAAAGGATAAAACGTGTTTCTGTTTCAAACGTCCTTTAATGTTATTACACTACATTGCTTTGTGTAATATAATTTATATAACAGTGTAATACAGTAATAGTATAATAATGTTACATGTAATATACTTAATTTAGAGGGGAAAAAAAAGTGAAGCAGTTTAGATAAATGTGTTTAAGCAGCCATGGACAAGAAAATTTAAGAGGAAAGAGGAAAAATGATTCTTTTCAAATCATCTCCCTTCCTGATTCTTCTCTGCTGCTGCTTCTACCCCTTTAGCCTCAAGGATCCTAACATTATTACTCCCCTGCGTCATCTGGGGACATTATGCACTTTGATTTATTGATTGATTCAACAAAGATTAGTTGATCACCTATACCCACCAGGTTCCTGCTAGTGACCAGGGATGGGACTGGAGGAACCCCATCTTCCCTGCCCTCCCTGACTTACTGTGTTTAGAGAGAGGTGCAGAGGAGACACAGCCAAAGAAGATGCAGAGACATTTTTACAGAAGGGGTGCTGAACCCATATTTGTGGGGTTGGGGAGGGCTTTCAGATGGAAATGACACTGGGTGGGTGAGGGGGTATGTTGGGAGGGAGACTCAAAGCAAGAATGACTGGCATGTTCAAGGAACTGACGTTGAAGAAGGAGAGGAGGCCTCCAGACACACCTGGAGAGGTGGGAAGCTACCAGGCCATGCAGGACATCATCAGCCATACTACTGAGTTTGACCCTAAACGAGCGCTTGGAGGGTTCTGAGCAGGAGAATGACGCCGTAAGAGCTGCCTTTCGGAAAGATGAGTCCAGTTGCTAAGCAGAGAACAGATTAGAGGAGAGAAATACAGGCGCCGGGTAAAGAGGACATTCCTACAAATGCAGCAAAGATGCTTTCAGCAGAGGGGATGGAAAGAAGGTGCCAGAATGAAGAGGAGCCTGAGGAGGTAGAAAACTGGATTTGGGGAATGGTTGACTGTGGAAGGGAAGATGGTGGGAATCCTGGAGGGTCACATATTCTTCTGAAATAGCCAAAGAGAACTAAATTCCTTAAATTCAAGAAGAGCCCATGACAACAATTTCTGGCTGGTAGATGAAGGCGAGAATGAAGGGGACTTCGAGATGCTGGGTCAGGAAGCATGTGCTCAGCGAGGCAATAGGTACGAACAAGCAGGTGCGAGTGGACAGCATGAAACCAGTTCAAGCTTTGCCTCAGTCACCAACAGAAGACCCATCCTCGGGATGCTACCTGGAGTTCCTGTGTCCCAGGCCACGCCAGCCTAGAGAAGGAAACACAGGGGACAAGGAGCAAGAGCCATCAGCATCCTGGTTCTTAGCTGCCCAGAGGGGACAGACAGGCAGAGCGCATCTATGCACCGCCCTTCCCCCACCAAAGCTCACAATTCCCTTTGACCATGATTAAAATGCTCTCTCTGCATCCTTCAGGGACACTCTTCACTTTAGCAGGTATGGATTTGATGCCCACTCCGTTCGAGAGCCTGGAGATGCCAAGATAACTGTGATACAGCATCTGTCCCTAAGAAGTCCCTGGTCTAGGAGGAGGCTTAGACCAATGGGGTAACAATAACACATGAGTAGTCAACACAGCAGAAGATGGGAGGCCAGTGAAGGTCCCAGGATGGAAATGCCAGAGCCAAGTCTTCTAGGACAGTCTTGACAAGAGTGACATAGAAAAGTGACAGGAGTGACATAGAAAGTGACATAGAAAAGTTCCCAAGTAAAAGCTGCAGACTGTGCAAAGCCATAGGAGCCAGAGGACTGGAAGTGAGCATGGAGATGAGGAGATGAGGTCCCCTCTTCCGGAAGTTGCAGCAGGAGGAGCAGGGGCCATCGGGAGGTGAGATTGAGAGCTAAGTATAGGGCAGGGCATGGATGTCCTTGACTTTCCCCATAGGCTGCTGGAACTGCATTCTACCTTAGAGAGAAATGGAAGGAGTTTTAAAACAATGCAATAAAATGTTCAGATGTGCATCTTTCAAAGGTTGCTGTCACTTTTTCTATGTCAAATATAAAGATGTTGGTGAAAATTACAGAATGTTTTAAAAATGTGACAAAGGCTTTCTTAATTCTGGGAATGAACATTAAGAAATATTATGAAATAACTTTTCCTAGACCTTTATTTTATGATTATAGTCAATGGGTAATATATGTACATGTTTCATTCTAAAGGTACAAGAGCGGAGTTGATAAAACCTAGTCTTCCTTCCACACCCAGACCACCACTGCTTCCAGTTTCTTACGAGTAATTTCAAAGAAATAGCTTTCTCTCTCTCTCTCTCTCTCTCTCTCTCTCTCTCACACACACACACACACACATACACACACATTTTCTTACACAGATAGTAACACATGAAAAATCCTGCCCTGTCACCTCTTTCATGTAACATTTCCTGGAGATCATACTTATAGAGCTGCTTCTTTCTTTTTAACAAATGCTTGGTTTTCTCGTATGTGGATGTTTCATTAGCCAGTTTCCTATTTTCCTATTGATGGACCTCTAGTCTGACAACATTCTTTTGCTACCATAAAAAAACTGTTGTACTAAACATCCTTGTACGTGTGTTATTTTGCGTAAGTATGAGAATGTGTGCAGGATAAATTCCTGGAAGTTGGGACTGCTACTCTTAGTTCCTAGAATGAATGCATATTTTTAATGTTGATAGACATGACCTATTTGTCCTTTATAAGGGTTATAAAAATAAATACTCCTCAAAGCAATTAGTGCCCATCTCTCTACATCATTGCAAAATCCTTGTGATACCGAACTTTATGGTCATTGCCAATTTGAAAAATGTTACTTCTTTTTAGACTTAATTTGAACATTTCTGATGAGTGAGGTTGAACATCTTTTCCTATGTTTAAGGGCTGCTTGATTTTTTTCACTGTGACAGATTGTATTCTTGGCCCATTTTTCCAATGGGCTGTCGATAACCTTCTTATAGATTTGTAGGAGTTCTTCATGTATTAAAGAAATTAAGTTCTTTGGGAAATGTTACAATAAATTTTTTATTTTTGATTTTGATTTTGATTTCATGTGTGATGTTTTTGCCATACATAATTTTCTTTAGTTTTCTGTAACCAGATTTATCAGTCCTTTTTGTTTTGTATATAGCTTGTGGATTTAGGGTCAAATTTATAAAATTTTCCTGTGGCGAGATTATTTTTTAAAAGATTCTCCCATGAAATCTTTTAACAATTTTATAATTTTATTATTGTCATATAACTTTTTTTCATTAGGAACTTATTTGGATGGAAAATAGGAAATTCAACTTTAATTTTTTCCAGATGTTGTACTATAACTGTTCCAATGTTATTTTATTGAATGTGAACATGTTCCCCATTGGTTTGAAATCTCATTTTATAATATACAGAATACCTAGAGTGCTTGGGCCTATTTTGGTTACATTGATTGATCTCTGTATACAGTAAACCATATTATTTTAAATATAGGGGGTATGCCCCCTCTTTATTCTCTAATTTCAAACTTTGTGTGGTTATTTTTCCATAGAAGGTTTAAAATCAGTTTTAAAAACATAAAATCTATGTTTGTCTTGTTTGATGCTTTCTGCCCCAAAGTCTGATACAAAACCATGACCTCTGGATTTATTGTTGTTTGCATCTGCTAGGTTTTTACTTATTCTTTTAACATTTCTGATAGTCTTCATTTTAGCTATGTCCCCTGAACATGTTCTTCTCTTTGTCTCACTGAATGTTGCTTTTGCAGAGTCTAAGTCCAGTATGAAGGTTTTATTCTCAGAGATATTTTTGCTTAGGTCCCCAAAGAACCTTTATTTATTTATTTATTTTATTATTTCCTTTTTTTCTTAGTTCCAATAAACTTCCTCGGATGTATCTAGTGAATCAATTTGTGTCCATTTCTCCTGGAATTCCACTTGCCCTTTCTGATCTGTAGACTTTAGTTTTCTTTTATTTATAAAATCTATTCTTGCTTTTAATCTTTACATATATTTTTTCTATTCTATTATTTCGTTATACTCCTGTAGGTACCCCAATTATTCATACGTTGAATATCATGTGTATTCCAATCCTGTCTTTTTTATCTTTCATTGCTTTTTTTTTTAACATTTTATATTATCCTTTGTGACTTTCAACAAAATCTTCATTATGGCGATAGTTTTATTTTTCTTTTCATTTCTTACCTAAGGCTCTCACAGTTCATGCTTCTCTCCTTTCACACCACCCTTGCTTCCCTCAGTTCTCATATCTCTGCTTTCTGCTCTAGTTTTATAGAGGTTATTGCTTAGATATTTTTATCCTTGTTTTTGTTTTTATTTTTAAATCCACGGGTATTTTTGGTCATAATTTTAATCTGCTTTATGACAATATTTTATTTCTTATCTGCCATTTGTTTTTCCATTTGCCTTTATCTTTGTCTTTTATACCATCTTTGCATAGGCATATGTTGTATTCTAATTCATGAGTCCACCCCAAACCAGTTCATCACAGAAAGACCATGAGGCCGGGCTCTGCCATCGGCTGGCTGGAATTCTCTTTATCACATATCATGAGTTCTTTTAGCTTTTGGTTCTCCCTTCACAACTGAGATGTACAACAAACCATTTCCTGTCTTCATGATTTCTCATTCATTCCCATCTTCCTTGATTTCCCTTTATGCAAGTAATTTGGGGAAGCTCCTTTTCCCTGAGACAGGGTGTTTGGATTTGCCTCTCCCAGAGCTCTTTATGCCTTGGAGAACCACACTGTACATGCAATCTGCACTCAGGGTGTCTTCACCTCACATACTCCTGAACCCGTGTCTGACCTTCAATGTACTCCTTTGTATATTGTGTTTTAGCTTACTCAAATCTCACAGTTTCTCCAAAGTTGGGGCATGCATGTATGTTTCTTATTCTTCTTACTGTCCTCATGGGATTTTTTTTCTTAAAGAGAGGAGGCAAGACCTCTTTACTCTGTCATCTAATAAAGGTAAGTCCCCTTCCCACCCTACACAAGTCTTCTCAAAAAGTTGTCTAACTTAGATACTTAGCTTTCCACTCAACAAACACAGAGTTAGACAATCAGGTGTTGCACAGGTGCTATGTCTATTACCTGCCCAGATATGAAAGCTATGCTGCTGGTACGTCAGATGGGACCGAGGGGATTATTGGATGGGCTCTGATTTTAGCTGGTAAAGCCTGAAATGACAGGAGACTTTTGGATTCGTGTCCAAAGTCATACCCCATAGAAGTCAACAGCTGAGTTTCAACAAATCCATATATGATCAAAATCTTGTCCTGGAGCCAGCAATTTACTTTGGTTTAAAATCTAAGCCCCAGGCAACAGCTGTTTCTGACCCTCGCCCTAGCATGGAGACTTTCTCACAAATGACCCTCACAGCTGGGAGTTTCAGTCTATTCTTTCAAACCAGTTGTTCCCTAAAACATTTGTCCTGTCTGCCCAGCATTTTCCAGAGTTGGACCAGTATTGCAGCAGTCAGTCTGTTGTCACATCCTGTAGCACAGGCCAGCTGCCAGCCCAGGGCCAGCAGTGAATCTGAGGCCGGGCCCAAATGGTATCGACTTACTTGCAGCTGTCCTTACCAGAGCCCAATAGGCCCTCGGCATAATTCCTCTATGTGTTTATAAAAACCTTTCTTTCTATGATATTGTGGGAACACACACTAGGCTATCTGCCTTCTTGTGTACAACTCTGAGAGCAGAGAAATAATCTCAGAGTCCAAATAGACTGCACAAAATTCATTTATCATTAAGGTTAAAAAGTTTAAAATTAGATAGGAAGTAACACGTTTTTACAGAATACCCTGTATCTAAGGATCTGGAAGGGCTTTGCAAGTATCAAACACTCTCCTGCTTTAGTATGCCCAAGGTGGCTGAATCGCTAAAAGTTGCAAATATTCTCATTTGAAAAACAAAGAAACAGGGTAATTGATTACTTCAAGTAGAAAAGAGAAAAGCAAAGGATATCATGCAAGTGTTTTTGGACAATCAGCTATTTCAACACAAAGGGAGAGAGAGGTTCTTGATCAGGTGAGCCCTGATAAGTAAGGGTGACCTTCACCGAGGGAAATCTATTCAGTTTATCCAATAGTTAATAATGAAAAGTCATCTCACCTAAGAAGGTGCATGGTAAGCAAAATGAGGCTTTTCATGGAAGCTCCATAAATTGGGAACACTATTTTGACCCAAGTTTAATTTGATGAGGACCACATATAATATGCATTTTTTCTTTTCATGCATGTTTTTTTTTCCAAACTTTTAAAAGATACTATTTTTTTTAAGTATTACTCAAACTCGAAACCTCTTAAAGTTTAAAACGATGTGAAGAAGACTCCCAATGTCAAATGTCTTTTTCATTTAAACAGAAAAAAACTCCCAAGGCATCTAAAAGAGTCACTAAACTGTGTGAATGTGCTTGAAGCTAAAACAAAACCCATGTAAATGGGTGCACCAGAAAAGACAAGAGATTCTGAAGGTAGCTAAAAATTATTTCTTAAACTAATAGTAGTAAACGATCTGATATAAAGTATTCTTACTGACCTCAACTCAGCTCAGGACACTAGGAACCAAATTAGGAGCCAACTCCATAAATAAACTACTAATTATTTTTGAAAGAGGAAGTATGACAGATGCAAATGGCACAGATTCACATGAGGCAACGTCTTTTGTTCAGAGTTTCTGAGAGAAAAGTAAAAATCATCCTCTTGATAACAGTATCTTTGGGGACTATCATTTAACGAAGATATCATCTTTTTTTTTTTTTTTTTTTTTTTGCGGTACGCGGGCCTCTCACTGTTGTGGCCTCTCCCGTTGCGGAGCACAGGTTCCGGACGCGCAGGCTCAACGGCCATGGCTCACGGGCCCAGCTGCTCCGCGGCATGTGGGATCCTCCCAGACTGGGGCACGAACCCGTGTCCCCTGCATCAGCAGGCGGACTCTCAACTACTGCGCCACCAGGGAAGCACATCATCTTTCTTTATGTAAAATCTTAGGAATCACTTTTTCCCTTTTCATGTGAAAGCATGTAGGATAACGCTCTGCGCTTGACCTGACTCTCAAATGGTACCTTCCCCTTCCTAAGGCAGCAACGTGGGGACAAACTCTCTGATTTACTCTGGTTTTGCACATAGTAGGACGTTAATGCATGGTTGTTGGGAATGGCTTGAATGATGATGATGAAACAGCAGAGCTGTTTCAAGGTCAGCTTTGAAGCACAAGAGGGAAGCCCTCATACTGGAAACAGATGGCCCCAACTGGCCCGCACTTCCTGGTACCCAGGGGCTTGGGTCATCCCCTCTTCCTTGGGTGTGGCTGGACCTCTATCTGGCTCGTAACAAACAGGACATGGCAGAAGCAATGAGATGTCCCTTCTGAGGTCAAAGATGGTGCATTCCATTTCTGTTGCTCTCTCTCGTCGTCTCTTACATGGCTCACTCAGGGAAGCCACTGCCATACTGGGAGGCAGCCCCATGGGGAGGCCCAGCCACGCGAGGTTGGAAACAGGCCCTCCTGTGGAGCCCTGAGATGACTGTGGCCCCGGCCATCACCCTGATGGACACATTCAGAGAGACCCTGAGCCAGAATGACCCAGCCCAGCTGCTCCCGGATTCCTGCACCACAGAGACTGTGAGAATAAATACATGTTGTCTCCAGCCTATAAATTGTGGAGTAATTTGTTAGGAGGAATGGAGAACAAATATGTGTGCCTTTAAGGAGAATGCTATTCCAGGGGGCCAACAAAGGACAGCACGCTCCACCTGCTTCAAGACCATTAGAAACATTGTTTTAGATGTCTTACGCTTCACAAGGACTGTATCAAATTCTAAATTATGAACAATTATGTTCTCAGGACCTTCAGGCACCAACTGAAAAATGGGAAAGGCTAGACTTTTGGGTGAGATTTGAAGCATCACTAAGGCTTTCAATGTTAATTAACAAAAACAGCTCAGGCTCTTCCTCCCAAAGTACCAGGAATTGTCAACCTGCCCATCATCCTCCTGGTTGTACTCGGTCACAACCTTGGGTCCCTCTGCCTCCCCTCACCACCCCCCCACCCCATGCCATCAGTCACAAACCTTCAAATCTGCGTCAGCTTTGGCTCTGCCCCTCAGGCCTGTAATTGCCAGATTCTCACAGCCTCCATCAGGGATTGCCACAAAGACCCCCCAGCATCTCCTATCAAGCTTCGTACTGCAAGGTTATCATCAGACCAGCTTCTCAGTAACTGTCATTTCACCCTAGTCAACATGAGAATGACTCCATTCCGGTGAGTCCTCTGACTGTCCCAAACCCCATCTGGCCCATTCAAGTCCCCACGCATTACTCCTGCTCTTCCCCTTGTGTGACATGCCCTGTGGCCCCCTTCTCACTAACACACAGCCACGTTCATCCTCAAGACTCAAATCCAAACAGAATGCCTTGGAGAAACTTCCTTCCTTCCCGGACCCACGCACACTTTGCATCTCCTTGGACCTGGAGGTGTAGACAAGCACCATGGGTCATATATGTGACGTTTCTTCTTTTTTTTTTTAATTTTAATTTTAATTTTTGGCTGTGTCGGGTCTTTAGTTGTGGCACGCAGGACCTTCACTGAGGCACGCAGGATCTTTTGTCGCAGGGCGCCGGCTCTTCATTGTGGTGCGTGGGCTTCTCTCTGGGTGTGGTGTGTGGGTTCTCTCTCTCTAGTTGTGGCGCGCAGGCTCCAGGGTGTGTGGGCTCAGTAGTTGTAGCGCGCAGGCTTAATGGCCCCATGGCCTGTGGGATCTTAGTTCCCTGAGCAGGGATCGAACCCACATCCCCTGCATTGGAAGGTGGATTCTTACCACTGGACCACCAGGCAAGTCCCTCTTCTTCTCTTTTCAACTCACCTGAAAACTTGCTTATTCCAGCGCCCCAGCCTTCTTTCGTCCCCACCCTATTTCTTAACAAAAACTACAGACTCTGGGCGTCAGGTGAAGAGGACAGATGAACAATATCATTGCCTGGGCATTCCTATGTGCCCGGTAATTATAAGTGTAACTTCTTTAATCCTCACTGCAATCTCAGATGCATTTTTGCATCTGCATTTAACAAATGGGAAAATAACACGGGTAAGTCGTCCAAGTTCATCCTTCTGGTGAGTGGTTGAGCAGGAATATGCATGTAGGTCTGGAGACTGTCAAGTCTGTGCTCTTCACACTTGCCACACCAACCCCAGTACAAAGTCAAGGAGTTAACTGCACTTAAATCAGCGTGCACTGCCATGATAAAAGAGTGGGGAGGGTAGGCACAGTGGTTAATTGCAGAAACTGTGGGGACTACCTGCTGGCATCCAAATCTCACCTTCACCTCTTCTGCAGGCAAGTCAGTTAGCTCTCCTGAGACATAATTCCCCTCCTTACAAGGAGGACAGTTATAGTAGTAAGTTCCGGGTGATTGTGAGAATTCAAGGCGCTGATGCACATACAGTGATCAGCATGGAAGAAATGGCAGCAGGGCTTTTTTGGTCTTGGCTCTTCCTTCAACCTCTCCCAGCAGCAGCTTTACCAAAACACATAAATTCTGTGATTTTCCAGGGATAAATTTTTTAGCACGCCCAACATTTTATTAGTTTTTATTTATGACTTGCTAGAATTTTTTTCCTGCTTATTGTATGTGCTCTATACAATAAAGTAAAAACCAGAACTCACTAGGTGTTCTGTAGGAGTTTTTCCACATGTAGATGTATTTCTGATGTATTTGTCGGGAGGAAGGTGATCTCTACATCTTACTCTTCTGCCATCTTGAACTTATTTGTAGTGAGTTATTTGTAGTGAGGTGTAGTGTCATACAGAGTGAAGTAAGTCAGAAAGAGAAAGACAAATACCATATGATAACACATATATATGGAATCTAAAAAAAAAAAAAAGAAAAAAAAATGATCAGAAGAACCCAGGGGTAAGACGGGAATAAAGACAGACCTACTAGAGCATGGACTTGAGGATATGGGGAGGGGGAAGGGTAAGCTGTGACAAAGTGAGAGAGTGGCATGGACATATATACACTACCAAACGTAAAACAGATAGCTAGTAGGAAGCAGCCGCATAGCAGAGGGAGATCAGCTCGGTGCTTTGTGACCACCTAGAGGGGTGGCATAGGGAAGTGGGGAGGGAGGGAGATGCAAGAGGGAAGAGATATGGGAGCATATGTATATGTATAACTGATTCACTTTGTTATAAAGCAGAAACTAACACACCATTGTAAAGCAATTATACTCCAATTAAGATGTTAAAAAAAAACAGAACTCATACAGTCGGAATCTTCCCAACCACTAAGCTGTGCGGACCGATTCAAGCTCTTAAGAGCAACAGGCATTTTCAAATCACAGAAAAATTGCATTTTATTCCTGCTAAGACAAAACACACAATGGCAGTATTTTTCAAGATACGTAACAGAGAATAGATAGATGAGGGAGAGAGAGAGAAAGAGAGAGAGAGAGAGAGAATAGTCTTTAGCCACCAACAAGGAAATGCAGACAGACATAAATCAATAGCAGTTTTGGAGCTAGAAGCATCCCTTGATTTCATCAAGTCTCTGCCCCATCCTACCCGACCCAATTTTACACATGAGAAAACTGAGCCTGTGGGAAATTGACTGTCCTGTTCACATAGATAGTGACAGGTGGGCCCTAAAATCTCTTCCCATCACCTGCGACAGGGTTTATCCCACTGCCCTCATCCTGCCCTCTCTCTCTCTCTTAGGTGTAAACTGAGGTCATTTGTTAGCTATTTATATGACCTCATCATTGCAATACTCTAGTCCCTGCTTTCTTCTGATTCCTCTTTCTGTACAAAAGTATCTCCCTCTTCTTTATCATCTACTCTTCCACCCACAAAACTAACTTTCAAACATGTATTTCATGGGCACCTCCCAGTAGCCGATTAGTCTTTGCTAGCCACGCATCATTGTTCCTCAGATGGGATGCACAGCCTGTGGGTGGGGGGTTCCTTGCTCCGGCTGGCTGCTATTCCATTCCCAAAGCTTCAGGAACAGAAGGGAGCAGACAACAGTGTTTGCTAGGCTGTCTCTCCACACACAGAGCCCGCCCAGCAGCTCCTGGCCCCGCTGTGCGCTGTGTTGCCTACTTCTGTTCTCATCCATCCTTTCTCCTCTCATCCCCATCACTTCAGTCCCCACCCTCCTTTGCTTCCTCATATCTTATAAGGTTTAGGGGACCCCAGGAAACCATGAAAGAGCTTGAGATTTATTACCATGTTTCAACAGGTTTCTCTCTACCTCTGAACATATTCTCTTCTGATCCTTTTCTTTCACTTAACGTCCTTTTATATGCGGTCTCCCTAGTCCCTCCCTCTGCACACCATCATAGCTGACCGTGTCTAGCTTCATTTCTGTGCTGTCACTTGCACACAGCTGCAGCATTTGGCTGCAGGGACAGCTGGACATGGTAGCCGGTGACGTGATTCTTATTTTTATTAACTCGCCCTAACGGCTTAGTGGATTTAGCAAAACTACTGGAGCACTGGGTGCCACAAAAGCTTCTGAAAAAATATCGACGTAAGTCTTCCAATAAAAAGCCATTCTGAGCATAGGAAATGAAACAGACAATAATTCTACTGCCCCCTTGAAAATTTCAGAGGTTTGGGAATGAACTTATTTCCCAAAAAAGACCCCTCCCAATGTACGTACGTGCTGCACCTTAGAAACACAATATCCCTAGTGCTGAGATAGAGTCCACTCCTTTCCATGCTAAACCAGGAGTCGGTAAACTTTATCTGTAAAGCCCCAGGCGGTAAATATTTTGGGCTTTGTGGGCTGTAAGGTCTCTGTTGCAACTACTCCAGTCTATTGTTGCAGGAGGGGGCAGCTTCAATGGGCCTGCCTGCGTGCTGATAACGTTTGTTTACAGAGACAGGCGGTGGTCAGATTTCACCTGCAGGCTGTAGATTGTAGGCCCCAGCTCGAAACCAATCCGCTGTTCTAATCAGTGGGAGCCACAGCCTCGAGACAGCTGCACTTGCCTGAACACCGCGTTCCACAGGTATGGGTAACACACTCAGTTCCGTGTTCAGATGAAGTTTCAGTCTCAAGGATAAGACCCTGTTGCCTAAGTTATTGGAGATTAAATTTGAAAAGAATATAAAAAAGGAGCAATGGGGGAAAGACTCAGCACAGAGCCTGAGTTGTAGAAATGCCACACAGCCACTGTGTCAATAGCCTGCTGAACTTGGATTACAGAAGAGTTCCTTAGATAACCTCAAAAACAGGGCCACTTACAAAGAGATGTAGATATGAAAGCCAGCCCTCAATGATAAAAAGCCAAATAGATGAAAACAAGTAAGAGATACCTGGATGCCTGACGACTTTTTTTTTAAGCCCGGCCTGACGACTTTTAATTCACTTCTCTGGCGCTGCTTCCCCAGGTCACATAGCTTTGGAAAGTCATCCTCTCATCAGCTTCCTCATCATCCTTGTCATCGGTATTTCTAAAAGTTACCCTTCATTAAAACACTGCTTTCTGCACTTTACGTGTAACATTTGCCTAATCTTCACAACATCCTTTTGAGACAGAGATATATGTCATTCTCATTCTGCAAACCAGGAAGCTGAGACCCAGTGGTTTGTAACCTGACAGTAGTCACATAACTAGAAAGTTGCAGAGCCCAGTTTCAAATGCAGGCCTCCGCCATCCCAAACCCATTCTCTTAACTAAAAAACTAAAACATTGCCCATTTCTTTTGCAATACGACATGTGAATGCTGCTCAGAGATGCTCATGACTAAAATTCCTATCACCATCTGGGCCCATCCTGAGCATTTTATTGGTACCACAAATAACTGTAGATTCAAAAGGACACCAGCAACTTCACCCTTGCCGATCCCCTTCTGCAGAGGTGAAGGGTTAACAAGCTCACCCATGGTGCCCAGAGCGGAAGCATTTAGTAGTAGCTGGGGAGACCTAGTGCCCTTATGCTTTTAATGCATATGTATGGCATCACCCTCGCTAGCCTCCTGCATTTGTCTTTGCGTGGGTTTTTTTCTCTACAAGGAGACTGTGTTAGAAGCCAGCTGGAAGTCACACAGGCTTCAGCCTGGACTGTGTGTCTTCTCGGAAATAGCCCTGGTACAAAACAGAATCTGCTCCTAAGAGATGGGGTTCTTCATAGACTAGAAGAAATAAAATTAAATTAAATCAAAAATTGCAAGAAGACTATCCATCACCTGGAATTTACAGTGGGCTAGGTTTCCTCAGTCAAGAAAAGCCATGCTAAGTACCACTGATCTTCCTTGCGGCCAGTAGTGGTTACGAATGGATCATGGTGGGAAGCAAAGCAGAAACACATTGCTTGTCATAAGGGGGCTTTTATTCTGCTGCGATGTCTTTTAAAATTAGAGGGGCCTGGCTGCATTTCAAAGTGGAATGAATCTCTTATCTGGCTAGACCTACCACACTGGGTGTAACAGACTTTGTTCTCTGAAGTTCCCCAAAGTCCAGATGATGCTTTAAGGTCATGAGCGAGCTTGGCATTAAATTAAGAGGGCAAACCTGAATAAAAAGGTAGAGTGTTCGCTTCTTACATAGACGATCACTTCTCTACATGACAGCTCTACTTGTGAATGCACCAAACTAGAGGAAATGCCACAAAAAAATATTTTTCTGGGCAAGACAAATGGAAGATGTAAAGCCAATTCAGAGTGAAACTGCATTCATGAAGCGATGCAGTTAGTCGTTTTCATTTGCTCTCAGGAAAATGGGCATAACCCGGCCCACCCGTCTTTCTCTCAGGTTTTCAGTATAAACCACCTCACTGCATGTGAATTGCTTGACATGATCCAAATCTGCAATTTGCAGCGACCTGACTACAACAATTATTTTCAGAAAAATTTTAGACTCGTGACTTGAAATATAAAGATTTATAAGTACAGAATAATTGAAGGTTTGCGACTGCTTCGTTTTAGAAGTCTTTGCATTGAATTTCTGTTGTTAATAAGGGGGCAAAGTACCATTTGAGCATCATGGTAAAGTATTCTGATCGACCTAAACAACAGAGCTTTTGCATACATTATGAATTTGAGTTTGAAATTATAAATTGTAGAGTCAGGGCTGAGCTGTTTTTCTGCTCACCCCTTTACCACCAGTACCTAGCACAGTGACTGCCCCTAGCAGAAGTTTAATAAATATTTTTTAAAATAAGTACATGAAAGGAAGTAAAGAAAAAGAGAGAGAGAGGAAGAAGGAAAGAAAGGAGAAGGGAAGAAACTAGTCAGTTTGAAATTATCATATGTTCTAACAATTACTATGTCAAACCACATAGTATGTGACACATTAACAATATAATTCTTCTGTCATAGGTATGCTTCATAAGAAAAGACAAGCAGGTATGGGTAGAAAGAATTCTTATATTGAAACTTGCTAATTGAGGGCAGAACTGTGATGTTCTTTACAAAGTATAAATACCAGTATGTCCAGAGATCTGCTGCCCGCCCTCCCACCCACAGTCCAGCCCCCAAACAGAAAAATCATGACATTATGTTCTGGTTCAGCCTAATGGGAACAAGAAAAGAACGCTGGAGAACAGTGTATTCACCAAAAATTCTCAAGAAAAGCCACCAATAGATTTCCTAGATGGAGGAAGTTGGAATTCTTCAATAAAAATGTTTTCCTCCTCATCTATAAGTATCCAGGGTACAATTTTTCTAGGAAAGTCAGAATAAATTCTTGACTCTTTTCATTTATTTACTATTTTTTGAAACAGAGTTTGGTTTACTAGCATCTTCCAGTGGTGACATTAATTGTTTTGATTTTTGCATCATTACAAACTCACTGATATAAATACATTTATTGTGAATCAGTCCGCTGCAGATATTATTAGTATTGATGTTCAAAATATCTCATCTTTTGCTGGTGGGAGCTTCGTCAAGTTACCTCCTTGGTGTTTTCAACAGGATAGTGTGGACTTTGATGTTGAAGGCCATCTTGTATGTTTTCCCCTTCCCCTACCCCTGACCGGAAATCAGGCTTTTCTCCAAAAATTCATGGCTCCTTTGAGAGGGAAAAGGTATTTAGAGACCACAATCTGGGCTGTAGAGGTGTTCATTATTACTAGATCGCACACTGCTTCCAGGCCTTTTCAGTGAACAGAGCCAAGAGAAAAATAGATTTTTAATATATAAATATTAATATAAATATATAAATAATATAAAATCCATCATGAGTCCATAATGATATTTCCAATCAAATTCAAGACCCCAGGGATTCTGATTTACTCCTTCTTTCTTATTCCTTCTTTTTTTTACTACAAACTTTTTTTGTTCTCAATGCACTGGGAATTGGAAATTTTATCATTGTGTAATAATTCACAGTTTTTGATGTCTGATATTAATATTGCTGTAACAATTTTCATTTGGTTATCATTTGCCTGGTTTATCTTTTACATCTTTTATTTTTGAAAATCTCCAAGTTTTTATATTTGGGAATTATCTTTTGTAAATAGTATTTATATTAGGAACTAAATTTTTCTTTTCTTAATTATATTTGTCATATAACTGGTGAGGTTAATCCATTTATATTAATTATGATTATTGATAAATCACAACTGATTTCTACTGCCTAATTGCAGGCTTTCTATTTGCCTTATGTTTCTCTCCTTTTACTTTAGTTGTAATGAAATTTTTAAATCTCTGGCTATTTTTAAATCTTCTATTTGTCTTTGGTATTATGTAGTACTGTCTGTGTTTGGGTTTCTTTTCTTTTATCTTTCTTTTCTTGATGTACAGTTTTCTTCCAGTATCCATGGATTTGTATCTTTCACGAGTTCTGATAAATTATTAGTTATTATCTTTTCAATATTGTCTTTCCTCAGTTCTCTCTATTCTTCCTTCAAACTAATTAGACATAAGTTATCTCTTCTCAGTCTATTCTCCATGTTTCTTAATCTCTCTTTCAAATTTCCCTATTCTTTTTATATAGGCTACATCCTAGGTAATTTCTTCAGGTATATTTTCTAGTTCATGAATTGTTTCTTCATGTATATCTAAATTTCTCTTTAACTCATTCATTGAGTCTTTAATTTTGAGATTTATATTTTTTATTCCTAAAAGTTCCATATAGTTCCTTTTGTTTTTCATATATGATTGATCAGTTTTGTAACTTTTATTTTCTGTTCATTGTTATTATATATTTGTTTAATTGATTTTAACCATTTCACTTGTAGCTATTTTATATTCTGCATATGATAATATCAATTTTTTTTTTTTGCGGTACACAGGCCTCTCACTGTTGTGGCCTCTCTCATGTCCCCTGCACTGGCAGGTGGACTCTCAACCACTGCGCCACCAGGGAAGCCCGATAATACCAATATTTTAAAACTTGAGGTTTTACATATGGCGTTTGTTGGTTTGGCTTATTTTTTATGATGGTTTATATATTTTCTTTGGGGTATTATTTATTCGTGAACCCTTATTTTATTTAACTTAATCTGTAGTGATTCCAGGACCTGAACTGGTAATGCTTCCAGCCTAACTTAACCTGTGGCCATTCTATTTCCTATTAAGAGAACTCCATGTGGGAATTAGGGGTTTTGTTTCCCCAATGTTCACAGTCTCAGGTCTTTTCTCTGCATAGTGGTGGTGATCTAAGCATCTGATCTCAAGTTCACCTCCCAAACATTTGTTTATTATTCACTGCTCTCTCCTATAGACTTAGATCCCTTTTTCTTTCAGTTTTTTCAATCTTATTTAACCTTATTTATATCTGAATAAAGACTGAGTGCTAGTGAGTTCAGGGTTACATCAAAAGTTAAGGTTATTGTCATATATGCAGGATCTAGTTTTTTACATCAATTGCTTCTTCAAATTATCTATTCTGATATATTGCCAGAAGCAGGAGACCCAATCTGCAAAATGAGATTTTTTAACATGAAAGTAAATTATTGGAAAGATATCAAAAGCTCACGTTACCCTACTTTGGTTTACACAGAATTATACAAATCATTGAAACAATGAACAGAAAAGAAAATCATTATGGTAAAAATAAGAGTGGAGTTTCTTTACCAGTCTATTTTTATTTTATTTTATTTGTAATTCTCAGAGCTGTCAAGACAGCATGGGATAGAACTGTTTCCTAACCAAGAACATGGTGTTATACATAGTTACATAAGCAAAAATCTAGAAATAAGCATTAACCTCAGAACACCCTTAAGTTTAGAAAACATTTTAAATAAAATCTACACGAATATTACTGACATTAAATAATAATTATTGATATTAGGGTTTATAAAGTGCTTTTGTATCAGTATCTCACTTGATCATCATGGGTTTCTGAAGGAGTGAACACTGTTTTTCTCCTCAGCTTATTGATGGAAAACTGAGAGCCCGTGAGATCAAGTGACCCACTGAAGGTCACACAGTGACAGAGTTGGGACACGAAGCCAAGAGTACTGACTCCATTCCTTGGGTTCTTTCCACTACATTGTCTTGAAGAAGATTTTTTAAATGTTAATTGAATTAACCTAGATGGCAAAGATTCTCCTGTCCTCTGGAAACTTAGAATTTTAAAAGTGGCCATCAAAAAAAAAAGGTGATAAAATATATATATAATTACCTACACGGCAATGAAACTTGCAAACCAAACTTGACAAGAACAGAAATCACAGGTGGATGTGACCATCACTTTTTATTAATATTCTAACCAAAAGCAAAGCAATGAAAATGGGCAGGATAAGGTTCATGCAAGTACAATATTAAAACATTTATAAATCGGCAGAAGCTGACATCATCCTTAGCTTTCGAGCTCCATTTCACAGGCTATATTACTAATTATGGTGAGAAGCTAATAGAAAACACACCTACAAGAAGGCCACAGTCAGTTTGACTAAGATTGGAAGGTCCTAAACCCGAAATCATGTATGTCCTCGGAAGACTCTATTTGATTCTGTGATCATTGTTTCTTCTACCATCCCAAATCCTAGAGGAATCTGAGAGCCCTGCTATGCACCCTCTGGTTGCCTCTGAGAAAATAACACTTAGCTGGGCCGAGAGCCTACTCTCTCATTGTCCCACTCATCACCAAGGACTAGATAAGATTCCCCCGTGAGGCTCCCCCTGGTACTATCTGGAATCTCTAAATAGCTCTGAGCCTCAGGAAACCAATCTATGTCACAGTGTGCCAAATGCTGGAAATCCAGCCACCTTCACCATGGACTCTGGCCCATGATCAATAGACAAGTACCATCTTAATGCCATTTAAAAATTTTTAAAAAAGATGGTTAGTTCCACTGGGGGAGGCTAAAGTGACCAGTGTTGAAACACAATTACAGCATAAGGATCTACTGTTCAGTCCTAGTCAGGGGCAATCAGTATTTACCTTAGTAAAGGCACCTAGTTTACATATTAGGTTCAGAGCTTGCTGGGCCCCTGGGAGAATTGTCTGACACCACTTACCTGACAACTTCCACTTGAAGAATATCATCCTCAGATACAAGTGGTAGAAAAACAAAGACTTCCCAGGTTACAGTGTGAGTCAGAGGAACCACTGGACCAGAACTTAACTGATAAACAATGGCATCTACTTCAGAGGAGCTTAGAGACTAAGAAAAGAACGTTTACAATCTGCTCGTCCCATCTAGTAGCCATTCTAAGTTATTTTCTATGCTACCGTTTAGATCCCTAGGACCCCTGAATTGTTAAAGGCATTTTCACTACAAACTCATGGAAATATATTGAGTAAGTTTTGCTAAATGTTACTGTATATATAGCAGTGGGCATACTACATGTAAACCATTCAAGAAATATACTGAAACATTGAAAAAATAGAAAAGTACGCACTTATGGGTTCATACACTTGTGGTTTACAAATTTAGTATCAATAAAGAAAGGTTTAAAATTGAGACGTCAGCTGTCCAGAAACTCATGCGTGTCTGTAACAACCACACAAGCCCAGTGGGCTTCCGCTCCGGATCGTCTGAGCAATGGCAGAGCTAAACGTGGTGGAAGTGCAGTGCTGCACAGATACACCCAGCTACCATGTGCAAATCTGCAATTTTCCAAGAATCATCCCCAAAGTCACGTATATTTATTCCACATATAAATTAGGGACTGGATTTCCATCATTTGGCTCAGCGCCCCTGCAAATTGCTGCTTCTTTGTCATTAGTAATGTCACAGCTGAACTTGTCAGAAGGAGGACAAAGCACAGGAAGACAATCCATTTAGGCTTCATCCCTTGCTCTTCCTCTTAAAAAGGAAAGAAGAAAAAGGAGCCTGTTGCTCTCTGTACGTTTGTTCACATGCTCTTGTCCGAACATGATACGCTCTCACATCAGTCCGGTTCTTGACACCACGCAGCCACACAGAATGATCTAAACCAAGGGTCTGCTCACACCCTCTGATGGAGAAAGACCTGGCCGTTTACCCCTTGAAGTGATGCACTTACGGCAAGCGGGCAAAGTGGCTAGTACAATTTTCTAGCCTGAGCTAAACAGGGAGAAGCAGAGTGGATCACAGGCTCTTAATGGCTGTACACAAACAAGCCTGTTAGGAACGAAGTACAGTTGCTTTTACCAAACCTTTCCAGATCTGCACTTTGGTGCAAGATTTCGTCTTTTCTTCCACCTCCCTATGCTCTTTGCCTTGTTCCCTCCAGAGTGCCTGTTCTGGCCCTACTTCCTTAAGGAACTCCTGGCTGATGAGAGAGACTTCAGAACTCCTTGAACAACTAAACAATTGTATCCCACCCTTCCTGAAGCCGACAAGGATGTTTGCAAAAACCCAAACAGCCTGGGGAGGTGTCAGGAAGAGAACCAAGGAAGGCATGCTGTTTATAGGACAGAAACATTGCAGAGATTTTATTCTGGTTTGCTTGTTTGGATTGTGAAGGGAATTCAGCCCCTCCCAGGGAAACGCTGACAGTCTACAGGCTATCATTCAGACAGACTCCCTCCTTCATGTCTGGCCGCAAGCCTCAGGGGGCCGAAGAAAGAAGACAAATGATGAAAGGATGGCAGAAATCACTTCTTACCTAGTATAGGGTAAAAGAGAAACAAGGAAAAATTTAGAATAGACTTCACAAACTCTCTAACATACTGGGACTTGCCAAATGCTTTGCCTACTCAGATACTGAAGACTTACTTATTTTGGAAATGTCATAAAGCTTTCATTGCCAGAAAACAAGGAAATATGCTATAGAAAACAATGCGGGCAGCATTTGGTAGCATATGAGAGACAGAGAAGCCCAAGAAATAGTCAAAGAACGTTGAAGTTTTCTTGATGAAAGAGCGGATGAAAGAGTTATATTCCCATTGCGGGATAAAATAGAGAAGTGCATTATGGAGATGAGACGCTGGATTTTAGAAATTTTAGAGCTAAGTGATGCCTTAAACATCATCTAGGAGAAGTTTCAGGCTTTCAATATTAAGCATGCACTGGAGACAAATGATCCTGTTTAAGCAAACCAATACTCCAAGGGTTAGACTGAATGACACTGAGGAACTCAGAAGTCAGGAGAAAGGGTCCCTGTTTCCTATGCCCAGATAGTAACTGAAGCTGTCGACAGAGGGAGACCCACCAGGTGGAAAGAAGGAGGAGGCTGGAGCCATAGAGTCACAGAGTAGGGGAAGCCAACTAGGATAAACCTTATGAAGAATCATTGGAGGTGAGTATTATTTCTGGAGTCCTTTACTTTCTTTCCCTCAAGCTAGTTATTATAAGAGCATTACAAAAATAACAGTAAACCCCCCACAACTGGACTTTCAACGTTATTAAATGACTGTAAGAATTTGGTCTGAAGAAATTATCATCTTAAATGGCCGAGAGTTCAAACTGTTCCTTCTGGGGTCCAAGAATAACCAAAGATGTGCAGTCAGCTATGCCCTCAGCTGGGTTCACCCATGCCTTCTGCTTGGTGGGAGAGCTGAACTTCTCCTTACTTTCCTACTTCCTAGTCACATGCTCCAGCCACCTTTCATCCCAGCCACTTTCACCACATTACAAGAGCATGCTGAACTCTGAAACTGAAGATCTTCCCGTGCACGTGAGATTATCAGATCAGGAGAAAGAGAACTACATTATTATCTGCACCTCGGCCTTCGTTCTAGTTCCGACCTGCTGAAAGAGGAATAAAGGAAGCCATGTTCCCACTCAACCTTGGCTATCACACCTGGGACCCTCTGCTTTTCATAACCACTTGAGCTCCCAGAGTTCTAGTTTTTGCTTTCAAAGAGGAAAGTAGGAGAAGGAAATATCCAACCCAAAATAGCTGATTTCACTGTGAAATAGTGCTCTATAGGAATAAAATAGCTTGGGGATTCTCTAAAAATATCCATTAGGTTCTTACAAAGATGATGTCAAACAATTCTTGGACATATTATTACGTAGATATGCTGTAGACTAAAACATTTCCCCCTTAAACACTGTACTGGTTCCCCTTCCTCAAACTGGGTTCAGAGAATGGTGTTTTTTCTCCTGTAAGCATTATTAGTTTCTCTCTCAAGTCATGCTTACAAAAGTCAACTCAGAAAAAAAAAAAAAACTCATCACAGGTTCAACTTCCTGAGTTGACTTCATGAACTAGTAATATGTCATTGGCTCATCACTAAGTCATAACCAAAATGAACAATGAGCTTCACTTTCCACAGTTTCCTAAGACAGCACACAGCACATCGACAGTGATTTTCAATTCCGTAGGATATGACTTAAGTTCAGACCAGTGGTATTCAACTTCCACAGAGCCTTTTGTATTAAAAACAATGAATTTCCTTACAGATCTAAATGTTCAGACATCAATAAGTTTACAAAGTATATTTGTACCTTACAGTTTTTATGGGCTAAATGGTATTCTCCCAAAATTCATATGTTGAAGCCCTAACCCCCAGTTATTCAGAATGGAGATGGAGTCTTTAAAGAGGTGATTAAGTTAATATGAGGCCTTTAAGGTGGGCACTCATCTAATATGACTGCTGTTCTTATAAAAAGAGGCAATTAAGATACAGACAGAGAGAGACAGCAGACACTGTGCACAGAGGGATGAGCATGTAGAAAGGCAGCAAGAGGATGGCCAAGGAGAGAGGCCTCAGAGGAAACCAACCCTGCTGGCACCTTGATCTTGGACTTCCAGCCTTCAGAACGGTGAGAAAATAAATGTCTGTTGTTTTAGCCACCCAATTTGTGGTCTTTTGTTATGACAGCTGGAACAAACTAGTACACTAGTCATCTCATGTACATAAGAAGAATGTTTGGAAATTTTCAGATTCCATCAATCAAATTCAATGGGATGACTGGACCACACTGATTTTATTTTGCCAGATTGTTTCATGTTGATCCTTAAGGGAACACAGACCTCCCAACTAAGTGCCTTCCAACTAAGTGGCCTGGAAATATAGAAAAGGGTTGTTAACTGGACTTCTCAAGGAAAGTGGAGGCCGGAAGATAGTTTACTCCCTCAACTCAAATTAAAATTGAAATGAGAGAAATTGATCCCCGAGCACTTCATTCCTCTTTCTCCTTTGTCTCTTTTCCTTCCTTCCTCCATGATCTTATCTGTAAAAGGAACGTTATAAACCCTATAATAAACTATCATAAGAACGGGTGAATTAACATACTTGCATGCTTCTCAAATGACAGAGGATAATAAAATACAGTGGGCTGGGCTTCAAGAGGAGAGGGAGGAGATATAGGAGGAAGAAGAGAGTTAATATTTACAGAGATCTTACTATGTGCCAAATACTGTCCTGAGTCCTCGACATGGATCGTCTGTCTCATTAAAATCTCATAATAATCCTGTGGAGTGGGTGGTATTATTACTTTTATTTTACAAATGCATTTACCAGTATTCAGAAAGTAAACATGAATATTTACTACTATTCATAATTTGCTGCCCAATTCACACTGCTGGCAAACAAAAAATCTGGGGGTAAGGGGACTCACAGACCCAAGTTCTAAACTACCATGGTCTGTCCAAAGTTTGATTTTTCTTATTCTAGCTAATAAAGTCATGCTAATTTTGCACAGTAATTTGATACTTGTGCCCATATACAACAGAGAAAGAAGTTATTAATGTATGTGAGGATGTGTAGCCTTTTTCTTTTTCAATTGGATAGGCAAGTAACAGCTGGCAGAAGAAAAGGACTTTTTAAAAAAACCAGGAAGGCAGAGGAAAAGAGTATCCATCCACTGCAGTGAAGCACTGCGTCAGCAAGTATCAGATGGTACAGAATTCTGAGGGACTTAAGATGAAAAACAAAGAGAGACAAGAGTTTCAGGGAACAGTTGCTCTGCATGGAGGATATTAACAGTGGCAGAAATGGCAGAAATAAATTTCAGGTTTTTTCCTGTACATTGAGAATCTACTCTCTACCTACCCCTCTCCCCGATATTACCCCTCTCCCAGATATTTTCTTGATAAGTAAAGTTAAATACTTGAATTACTTTAAGTTCTTTTTTTATTTCAGCTGATGACAAGAAAACATTGGCCACATAGTTCCCAGTTATGCTTGGGTAATATTTTCCACATTATTTTCTAGGCTTGACATTCAAAAGCCAAGTTGGAGTCCGTTGCTATAATTTTTTTTCCATTTGTTACCCTATCCCTGACCAAGAGTATGTTTTGACTCACAAGCTTACCAGCACAAGATTATTGGAAGAATGATGGAAAGGAGCAGAAGTGGATGAATCCAAAGCACACTGATCCTCAGAAAACATCCGAACACTGCAAGGATAGTCTATCAATCAGCAGAGCTTAGGTTCTGCTTTGCAACAAATGGCACCAAATTTTCAGTGCCCAACAAAACCTTAATCTTTACTCACACAAAGTCTGATGGATTCTGATGGAGGATGACTCTCCTACAAGAAGTGGCACAGAATCCAGATTTCTTCAATCTGTGGCCCATGCGTTACAACCCAAGCCTTCAGGGTCTGTCAAGACAGGGGGAGAAAACATGGCGAGTCACACATTGGTTCTGCCACCCAACTTCCAAGGGGCTGAAGGTAGTCTTCCTGCTTCTGAAAAGGGGAAGAAAACTGGAATTATTGTTGGAAACTAGTCAGGTCTACCACAAATGTGGCAGAGACCACAGAGATTAGTTTTTCAATTTGAAGGAAAATATGCTGAACAGGACTCAATGTTTCACGCGCTGTAACAGATGTATGTGGTAGAACGTAAGTTCACTTAACAAGGAGTCTGAACCCTTCCTTGCAATGCTGCAAGCAAGTGTTATTCTCCACAAGCACCCAAAGTGGCAGTGATGCCAAACACTCTTGGACTCACTCGAGGCCCTGACAGATCCACCCACCAGGTCCCTCGGGAGTGGGGTAGCTGCTTCAGGACTTGACATCAAGCCAGTTCTGAAGCTGATTCCATAGCCTGATTTCTACTTTAAGCTTGAGAAAATCACAGAACATGCCAGGACATGGCCCAGAGACAAAGGGAGTTTTGGGTCACAGTTGGAGCTTGCTACTGGAAAGATAGAGGCATGTAAGGTCCTAGAAGCTGAGAAATGCTGCTGCCTGAGGGAGCTGATAAACTTATTTAGGCTCATCCATGGACTCAAAGCACAAACCTGACTCACTCTGTGAGAGCAGATAAATTAGGTTTCAGGGAGTGAGAGCAGGTAAAGCACAGAGGGGCACAGCTGCCCACATGGAGAATACTGGGAGTGACCAGAGGTGGGGATAGAGGATCTTTTTTTATCTTTATGGTGAAATAGGATTGTGTTTCTCCATTGGCTGTTTCCTTGAGATACTGGGAAAGCATCCAGATTATTTTCTTTGCTCTTTTAGACTTGATTTTACTTTTTTTTTTAATTTATCTTATTGAAGTATAGTTGGTTTACAATGTTGTCTTAATTTCTGCTGTACAGCAAAGTGATTCAGTTACACACACACACACACACATATATATATATATATTCTTTTTCATATTTTTTTCCATCAAGGTTTATTATACGATATTGAATATAGTTCCCTGTGTTATACAGTAGCACCTTGTTGTTTATCTGATTTTGATTGACCAAGCAGACACTGAGCCATGGGGGGCTCTGGGGGGCCCTGGGGCCCTGGTATAGCTGGTGGTGCACACATTTTCTTGTCTTTAAGGAATTATCAGCACGTACAATTACCACCTTCACAAGACACAGTATACTAGTCAGCTCAGGCTACCATAAGAATTCCATAGACTGGGCAGTTTAAGCAACAAACACTTATTTCTCACAGTTCTGAGGTTGAAAGTCGAAGATCTGGGTGCCAGCAAGGTTGGGTCCTGGTGAGCAGCCCTTCCTGGCTTGAAGAGACAACTCCTTGTTGTGTCCTCACATGGCGGAGAGCAAGAAGACAAGCTCTCTGGCCTCTTCGTACTTACAAGGACACTAATGCCATCGCCCCAAAGAGTGGATATATGTATACGTATAACTGATTCACTTTGCTGTACACTTGAAACTAACACAACATTGAAAATCAACTTTACTCCAATAAAAATTTTAGAACAATAAAAAAAATAAAGAAGCAAATGACTGCAGGAAACTTCAGGGAACTGGCAAAAACAAGGAGTGTCACTGCGGAGAGAGACCCTCAGCTTGAAAGAGTGGAGAGGTGTTGTCTAAAGAGCCGACATCTTCACTGACCTAATAGAGCGGGGACAAGGGGAAAACTAGGAGAAGAGAAGAGAGTAACTTAGGCAGGAAAAAGCCAAGTCAGCCCCGGAATTCTTGTAGAAGGAGCCTAGAGGTGGCAAATGCCCCGGGATCTCATTCCCCATCTGTTAGGGGATGAATTTTCCCCCTCCCCGCCCCTCAGACTCATATGCTGGAGTCCTAGACCCCAGAATGTGGCCATATTTGCAGACAGGGGCTTTAAAGGGGTGATTAAGTTAAATGAAGCCGTTAGGATGGGCCCTAGTCCCATGTGGCTGTGTCCCGCTAGGAGGGAGCTGGGCACAGAGGGAAGCCTCTCTGAGGACACAGGGAGAGGGTGGCCATCCACAAGCTGAGGGGAGAAGCCGCAGAAGGAACCCACACTGCCGACACCTGCCGACACGTTGATCTCAGACCTCTGGCCTCCAGAGCTGTGAGGAATCCGGTGGCTATTGTCTAAGCCCCCCAGTTTGCGGTACTTCGTTACAACAGTCCTAGCAAGCGAACAGTCCCTCTAATTCTGCTTTTCAGAAAAACTCAAAGGAACGGTCTCCACTTCCTTGCCTCAGGCTCTTTCTTCAACTCACTCCAAGCATCGTCCAGCCTTCACTTCTCTGCATACTTCAGCATCATCTGACAAGGCCGTCATCTTTTTCTTGGCGTGCGTTTCCCCCAGCTTCCATTTTCTCCCCTTTCCTTGTCTTCCCCCTGCCTTCCTGGCCTTGCTTTCTCCTGGGTCTTCCCATTCTTTAGATCTTCATGGGGGGGGGGGGTGTCCCCGAAGCTCAGCCCCCTGCTCTCCTCTGCTCCCCTTTCACTCCCATCCTGTGGTAGGTGGGAGTCACTGAATGTTACTGTTAGAACACAGGGTGCCCATAAAGGATCTTGAGGACTGGACAGAGACGATCCAATGCACATTGTAAAGAGACCACTACTCATGTAGCACATAAAATAAAAGTCAATGTTGGGGTGGACTTCAAGGACCATAGGAAGAGTTAGACACATGTGGCGGCAACGAGGATGGATAGAAGGAGATGAAAGTGACATCCACATGAGGGCTGTTTAATGTATTTAGAAGCTGAAATTCTCAAGACTCAAGAGGAAGGGAGGAAGGGAAAGATGTCTTAATTGTGAGGTTTCTGGGGACCAGATAGTAGTTCCTTTACCAAAGCAGAAAATCCAGGAGGAAGAAGGAGTCTGGGGACATAGCACAGGTTAAGTTTGGAACATGACGAAGTACCCTTAAGATATGCGAGTGGAAATGTCACGTGGGCCATTAGACGACATGCCTCTGGAATTCATAGAAACTGCTGATTCAGAAATTTAAATTTAAGGGTCACCGTCATGCAAATGGTGCTTCGAGTTGGCAACAGTCATGAGCAGGGATAAGATCTCCCTGCAAGAGTGGAGCAAGAGGGAAAGGAGACCTCAGAGAAAAACCTGTGAGGCAGCATGAGACGCAGAAGTTGGGTAGAGGAGGATAAGCTAGAAAAACAGACTGAAAAGAGCCAGAGGCATGGGGGAAGTATTACAGAAGCATCTGGTTTCAAGGGAGCCAATGGGAAGAACGGAAGGACGAGAGCGGTCCTGTCAAATGCTGCTAAGGGAATGCTATAACTGGGCAAAGGACTCGAATACATGCTTCTCCAAAGAAGATGTACAAGTAACCATCAAGCACATGAAAAGATGCTCAATATCATAACCATTAAGGAAATGCAAATAAAAGCCACAATGAGATACCACCTCCCACCCATTAGGATGGCTACTATGTATATACATAGTATATATATATATATAAAACAGAAAATAAAAAGTGTTGGCAAAGATGTAGAGAAACTGGAACCCTTCCGCACTGTCAGTAGGAATGTAAAAAGGTGACGCCTCTATGGAGAACAGTATGGAGGTTCCTCAACAAATAAAAAATAAAATTACCATACGATCCAACAATTCTACTTCTGAGCATACACCCCAAAGAATGAAAAGTGGGGTCTTGCAAAGGTGTTTGTGCATGATATTCATAGAAGCAGTATTTGCAATAGCAAAGGGTGGAAGCAGTCCAAGCATACATCAGAGGATGAATGGGTAAATGAAATACGGCATACACATACTATGGAAGATTATTCAGCCTTAAAGAGGAAGGAAATTCTAACACATGCTGCAAGGTGGTGAACTTTGAGGACACAATGCTAAACAAAATAAGCTGGGCCACAAAAAGACAAAGACTGTAAGATTCCATTGATATGAGGGACCTTGGGTAGTCAAATTCTGGGAGACACAGAGCAGGATGGCGGTTGCCAGGGGCTGGAGGGAGGCGGAAATGGATACAGTACAGAGTTTCACTAAACTGGGAGCAGCAGATTGAGCTGGAGAGAGGGACATGTATACTAGTGATGTTGCAATGACACCGTGTCATCGAGTGGTCATGATGAAGTGGGGGAGGAGTCACTGGAACTATGATGGTCAAAATGCTAGGGTCCAGGCCATCGAGTGTACCCTGGGAGCACCCAGACATATGACAGAACCAGGGTGGAGAAGAAGACAGCAAACCAAGTGACAGAGTCTTCATCTGTCAAGAAGAAGAAGATGCTTTTTAAAGCTTTATCCATCACATTTGCTGTTCCATCACACACACAGGGAGAATGAACACCCTGTGAAAAGGAAGGCAGAGAGCAGGGTGAGGCTTCCACAAACCCACGGACACCAGGGATGCCACCAACCACCGAAGCTGAGAGGCCTGAAGAGGGTCTTCCTCACAGAAGGAACCAACCCTGCAGAACTTGGTCTCTGACTTCTAGCCTCCAAAACTGAGACAATACATATTTCTGGGGTTTTTAGCCATCCAGTTTGTAGGACTTTGTTGCAGCAGCCCTACAAACTAATTCTTTGCTTTCATGTATTTCCATCCTAATCTATAAGAGCCATTTTTGGAAAGATACACTGGACCCAGGTTTCCTGTCTGGTCAGGTGCGCTTGCTGAGTCCAATGAAGAGAAAGGCCTTGAGAAGCTTCTGTCTTCCAGGTAGGTCACTGCAGGTAAGGGACTCCAAAATAAGTAATGGCTATCACTTATTTGTTTCTTATCACCACTGTCAGGTTTACATACATCATCTTATACAGCCCTCACAACCCCATGCAAAGTTAGCATTACTTTCCAAATAAGGAAACCAGGGTCCAGAGTCATGAAGAATTTTTCCCAAGATCAGACAAACAGCAGAGCTGGAATTTAAATCCAGGTCTGTCTGACTCCACTGTCCAATCCTAAGTACAGCCTGAGTCCCCCAGAGGCTGGCTGCCTGCACCTTCTCCAGAGGGGACACCCATTCTACCACGGGGACACTTAAATGAGGTCTTCTTTCCTCTCTGTTGCTGCTTCTCAACCGTTGCTTCTTCCCCCTCTCGTTAAAACTCCTGGACTTTGGGTTAGTCGTCTCCTTCTTCCCTTCACCTGACATCTTCCTCTGACAACCGTTCCAAACCTCCTGGAGGAGTGTGCTAGGCCACAGTGATGTGGCCCCTGCCAGACCCTGCAGTCTCTTTTCTTTTTATTGCAACCAGCCCCTTTCCTTCTCTGTTCCCCGTACGTGCCCTGCTTTCTCCAGCCTCCTGGCCTTTGCACACACTGAGCCCTCCTCCCTGCCCCATTTTCTCTCGATGTGGCTGGAAGAAATCCCCTCTGCTTTTCCCACAGCGGCTGGATGTCCTCCTGACAGAGCCCCTGCCACGTCTCCCTTGTCTTCTCATCCACTCACGTTCAAACGTCTGTATCAATCACCTGGCTCAGGCTCTGAGGTGGGGCAGTCGAGGAGACGCAGTTCCTGACCCATGGAGCTCGCCTTCTGGTGAGAGAAGTGGGCAGAAGCTCACAGGGCCCAGCCCAGAGCCGGGGGTCAATACACGCTTGCTGAGGTCAATGAATTCCGCTTTTGGTGTGCTACTTGACTTTATGAAGAGAACCTAGATTCCTTTCTAAAGCTGGTTGTCTCGTGTTTGGAAGCTATTGCCAGGGAATTATTCATTATGAGAAGTATTCAAAGGCCACATCTAACTTTCAGGTGTGCCATGAAATGGGCTTGAATCACGTGTGTGCTCTGTGCAAGCTTTTCCTCTAGATTCTGTACAAAGGCAGCAGGTAGGTGGTGGGCCCAGCGTTACCAAATTCAGGGCAGGAGCCCAAAGCTTTGAAAGCCCAGAGGGACAGGTCAAGTCCGCAACTCAGTGAAGGGCATCAGCTGGGGGCAGGGGACAGCGTGTAGGGAAGTCAGCCCCATTGAAGGCTAGCCCACTCATTTCCACGAGGAAAACTCGGGCCAGCAGGGCAGAGGGACCCATACTTCAGAGAAGCCAGAAATCTGCATTTTTAAATAATATCTCCAGACACTTTGTTTAGTGCTGACAGCAAGTCCCTGCACGTTAGAAAAGAATTCGGCCCGAATTTGGCCCACAGCTATCAGTTCACCTTCATTGGCAGATCATCACCGCCTCTTCCTCTTTGTTTAAAGACCAGCCCTTGCCTCCGCCTTCCGCCTTCCAGGGATGCTCCACGGCAGACTGTCGTTTCAGTTCCTTCCCAACATCTGAGTCCTTGGAAACACCCCAAGGACAGACAGCCCGGGGCTGGACCTCACTGGAGTCCAGCAGTGATGCCAGGTGAGCGGTTTCCTCAGGCCACACACCTGCACCAGGGCTTCGGCACAGGAAG
>NW_020175050.1:1331562-1347817 GCF_003031525.2 Neophocaena asiaeorientalis asiaeorientalis
GGTCAGGGGAGGGGCAAAGGGGTGGGGAGGAGGGAGGAGGGGTGGGGTAAGGGGGAGAAGGGGGCGCCGAGGAGGGCCCCCGCTGTGCAGGGTCTGCGTTTCCATGGAGGTGACCGCCACCGAGCAGCAACAAGGTAAATGAGGTTGACAACATGTGAAGTGGAAAACGTCTCCAGCAGAAGAGAGCCACAGTGCACTTTAGTTTTGATTTAAATTAATGGGGACTCAAGGAGAGAAAACCCTTCCCGTCCTCCAAGAGCAGTGGCAAGGTTGTGGGTGTGCGCCCACCGCGCCGGCATCTGCCTGGGTGTGATAGATCCACTTCTGTGCATCGCCTGTTTATTCGCGGATGCTGCTGAAATATTCAGACACATAAATACTTCAGTTATAGGGATGCCATCCGGCTGACAAGCTTTGGGTTCCACTCTAAGAAACTCATTTTTCCCTTTTTCGTTCTTGGCGGTCACGGCCTGGAGCAGCACAGGAGGCTGAGACGATGCCGGCAGCGAGGAGCAGCGATGGGACAGCTGAGCAGGCTGGCGGGTGGGGGTGGGCCCGCGGGACTCAGCCGACAGTTCTCTGAAATGTCTTCCTGTGAACAGCACACACACACAGAGAAGGAAAGCCCCAGACAACAATCAAGGGAAGGACTGCTTCCAAGGGGAACCAGCCACAGCTTCTTGGGAACAAGTAGAGCCAGGCCCTGGGGCTCGGTACCCTGGCCTGGGTCAGCGGAGAGGAAGGCATCCCAAGGAGGGAGCGGGTGGTTGATGGTCCAGCTTCCCCGTGTGCCTCTCGTGGCTCACACGGGTACTCTGTGTTCGGTGACCTACCTACAACCCTAGAAGAACAGATGCAGAAGCGGAAGACACCTGCTCAGGAGAAAACAAGCTGCCTGTTCCCTCTTCATATTTATCACCCCCCAAAAATCAGACTCACATAATACCGAACGCTAACAACCTGAAGTGGAGTCTTGGGAATCTGGACATTAAATCATGATCCAACAAGAAGTCCTGATGGAAAAGAGAGCAAACGGATTTGAGGAAGAGAGGGACGCCGTTACCACAGGGATGTTCTCGAGCTGTTTGGGTTGCTGAGACAGCTGTTAGGAGAGAGTTGATGAGCATCGCCCTCAGAATCCCGAGGACTAAAGAGGCAGATGCGGAGAATTAACATCCTTAAATAAAAGACGTAAGTGTGATGGGAACAGAGATGATCCTAGGTGGCCTCTCTGCCGTGATGTGAGGGAGCCAGCGACGAAAAGGGAAAACTATACATGAAACTGCTGTGGTCTCAGAAACAGATGCTGCACCGGCATCGCATGCGCCAATCTGCAGGTTTGCTTTGAAACAGGCAAATGACAACTTTTTTAAAAGGTAGTAAATTAAAACTCATTGCAGATCTATTCAAACGCCGGGAACAGTGCCTCTGTGCACAGGAGATGGAGACTGCGCCTCTTCCTCTCCCAGGGCAGCTGCAGCAGTGAGCTGGGTAGGGTACCTCCTCCCTGGGTACCCTCCTCCCCCGTAGGGACAGCTTGCATCCGGTTAGCTGAGTAGTTCCAGCACTGCCTCCTCCGTAGGGCCAACTTTCTCTGAATTGGAAAATGAGTGTCTATTGCCTTTTCATGTCTAGTGTTTAGTTTCCCAACCAGACTGCAAGTTCTTTAAGACAGAGGAGAATCCCACACCTCCTAATGCCCTCCACCTCCTTGCTTGTCAGTCACTCTGTGCACAGAGGGCTTGGTAATGGCCTCGGTCGTGCAAACTCCCCAATCCCTTTCCAGTCCTAGTAGTTAAGAAATAGCCATTTCAATGTCTGTGAGTTATCAGGAAAACTAATATTTTCAGTCAGTAACAAGAATGCACATGTACATGTGTTGGAAAGGGAGAAGTATTCTGAAAACTGGATATTAATAACAAGTAACTATCCTCTGGCCAGGCTTCCCAAGGCCATTCCAAGCAGGGTCTACAAGGAGATAAAGTGACATCCCTTGGCCCCTGGCCCATCTGTACCACTCGGAAACCAGGATAATGTCCCACCCTGCTTCCCCTCTAGAGGATGCACCTGTTCATGCCAAGCACACTGCTTCTCGCTGCTTCTGGAGCAGGCCCCTTCCGTGCTCTCTGTGTGGGAGCCACACGGGCTGAACTGCTGACGAGGACGAGAGTGGGCTGCCAGCCCTGCAGGTGCACCTCCATTAACCGGGAGCCACCTGGGAGAAGGCCTCCCTCCTGTTTGGTGGGTCAGCCCTTGGATGGGTCTATGTAGAGCTGTGGGTCTCCCCCAGCCCACAGAGATTTCAGGGGGCAGTTCTTTGCTGTCTTAGTTTTGTCCTGGGCACCCCTCTGTGTGAGCCACAGGAGTGGGCAGAGAAGACAGGGAACACCCATGGGTCCTCCAGAGGAGTCTGAACCTTTGAGTAAACAACATTTGGGCTCAAAAAGAGACCCTGGATGACGAGCAGCAACAGAACATGGAGTCGAGCAAGATAGCACCTCCCAAGAACGCTCCAAGAGACGCCTTGGTGATGGCACAGACCCTGAAGGATATGGGAATTATGGAGTACAAACAAAGGGTTAAAATTCAAATGTTGGAATTTGCTTTCCGATATATGACTTCAATTCTGGATGATGCAAAAATTTATTCAAGCCATGCTAAAAAACCTAATGTTGATGCAGATGATGTGAGACTGGCAATCCAGTGTAGGGCTGACCAATCTTTTACCTCTCCTCCCCCTAGAGAGTTTTTACTGGATAAGGTAATTATTGATATATATGTTCCTATTCCCATTTTCTTAAGTGTTTTGGGTTTGTTATTGTAAGTCTTTTCCTTCTCTTGTGTTTCTTGCCTAGAAAAGTTCCTTCAGCAGTTGTTGTAAAGCTGGTTTGGTGGTGCTGAACTCTCTCAGCTTTTGCTTGTCTGTAAAGGTTTTACTTTCTCCATCAAATCTGAATGAGATCCTTGCTGGGTAGAGTAATCTTGGTTGTAGGTTTTTCTCCTTCATCACTTTAAATATCTCCTGCCACTCCCCCCTGGCTTGCAGAGTTTCTGATGAAACATCAGCTGTTAACCTTATGGGGATTCCCGTGTGTTTTATTTGTTGTTTTTTCCTTGCTGCTTTTAATATATTTTCTTTGTATTTAATTTTTGATAGTTTGACTAATATGTGAGAAAAAGGATAAAATAGAATAAAGTAATATAAAATAAAATAAAGTTATTAAAATAAAAATTATTAAAAAAAACTTTTTTTAAGTAAAAAAAAAAAATGGACGGACAGAACCCTAGGACAAATGGTGAAAGCAAAGCTATACAGACAAAATCTCACACAGAAACATACACATACACACTCACAAAAAGAGGAAAACGGGGGAAAAAATCACAGATCTTGCTCCCAAAGTCCACCTCCTCAAGTTGGGATGATTTGTTGTCTATTCAGGTATTCCAGAGAAACAAAGTCTCTTACCTCTTCGGCAGCTCCAGACATTTTCCCGGACTCCCTCCCGGCTAGCCATGGCGCACTAGCGCCTTCAGGCTGTGTTCACGCCGCCTGTCCTCTCCGGGCGCTCCGACCGAAGCGGGCGGGTGAGCAGACAAGCCTCTGGGGCTGGTGAGTGCCGGTCGGCACCGAACCTCTGTGCGGATATCCCTCCGCTTTGGCCGCCGCACCCCCGTTGCTGTGCTCTCCTCCGCGGCTCTGAAGCTTCTCCCTGAAGCTTCTCCCTCCGCCACCCGCAGTCTCCACCCGCGAAGGGGCTTCCTAGTGTGTGGAATGAGTGCCGGTCGGCACCGAACCTCTGTGCGGATATCCCTCCGCTTTGGCCGCCGCACCCCCGTTGCTGTGCTCTCCTCCGCGGCTCTGAAGCTTCTCCCCGAAGCTTCTCCTTCCGCCACCCGCAGTCTCCACCCGCGAAGGGGCTTCCTAGTGTGTGGAAATCTTTTTTCCTTCACGGCTCCCTCCCACTGGTGCTGGTCCCGTCCCTATTCTTTGTCTCTGTTTTTCCTTTTGCCCTACCCAGGTACGTGGGGGGTTTCTTGCCTTTTGGGAGGCCTGAGGTCTTCTGCCAGCTTTCAGTAGGTGTTCTGTAGGAGTTGTTCCACGTGTAGATGTATTTCTGGTGTACCTGTGGGGAGGAAGGTGATCTCCGCGTCTTACTCTTCCGCCATCTTCTCAAATCTCCTACTCCGTATTCTTTAAAGCAACACAGCATTTAATTTCTTTAAAAACTTTCGAATATAGATTTTTCACTGGCTGTTTTTGTTTTTGAAATCTAAGAGAGCATTTGTTTCAAAAGGAAGTTGAAGCAATAAGACAAGGCCATGATGTCAGAGCAAGGTGGCAGAGGAAATGGGTGATGGAGACCAGGATGCAGACAGGGGAGGACGGTGGCTAGAGGCCCGGGGGCTCGTCCTCTACCCGTGGAGCCTGACCACGGCACCTCGGGCAGCAGGGCCGGTAGTTCCCGGTACGTGTGGGCTATAGTCTCTGTTCTAGACTGCTGGAAAAGACCCACTGACTTCCCACCAGCTGCTCAGAGCTCCTTTCTTGGCTGTGGGTTGGATGACATTTTTCTTAACCTCTTTAACAAACATGGGGTAAGGACCACACTGTTTGGCTGAAAGACTACATTTCAGGAAAAAAACGGCTAGAAGGGGAATTATTTTGGAGCCTTCAGCAAACATCACTAATCACCATGATCCCAAAACATAACCAACACAAATTAAAGCTGGGGCATCTGGGGAGACTCAAGATCTTGGGGCTAACCTCTCCGCACCTCCAGGCATGCCGAGCTGGACGATGAAGTAGCCAATTAAGCACATTTCCATGAACCAAATGTGATTACTTTTCAAATCCATCTGTGCTACGTTCTCCCCTATGGCTGTGCATGTCAGAGACTTTCTGGTGCATGAAGAGGGACCCATGCAGGTGCCTTCAAGGAAATGGAAAAGTTCTAGAACCGGTCCCTGAAAACCCTCGGGAATGGAGGCATTGCTTCCCCCAGGTCTCCCTCAGGGTCCCGTGGTTTCTCGTGCGTGGCGTCTCTGTTCTCTCTCTGAGCTGGCTCCGTTCTCCTTTCACCCAGCTGGTATCCTCGCAGCTTGCAGCACCCGTGAGGGCACCCCAAGTCAGAGCCCCTGTTATGGGTTGAATGTGTCTCTCCAAAACTAGTATGTTGAAGTTGTAACGTCCCTGCTCTCAGAATGTGACCTTATTTAGAAAGAGATTCTTTAAAGAGGTAATTAGGTTAAAATGAGGTCATTAGCGTAGGTGCGAATCCAATACGATCGGTATCTTTGTCAGAAGACGAGATTAGGACACATACAAGCAAGGAGGGATGACCATGTGAAGACACAGGGAGAAGACGGCCATCTACAAGCCAAGGAGAGAGGCCTCAGGAAAAACCAACCCTGCCCACACCCTGATCTCAGACTTCTAGCCTCCAGAACTGTGAGAAAAGAAATTTCAATTGTTTAAGCCACACGGTCTGTAGTACTTCATACCCACCCAGTCTTTATAACACCCAGGCTGTTACGGACGCCCAAGCAAACTCACACGGTCGGTCTCCTTGTGGAATTTTTACCACAGATTCTCCGCAGTTGATGCAGGCAGTTTCCACTTTCCAGAGAGAAGAGCCTAATGGCTCCAGTTCATTCTGCGAAGCCCAGTCATCGTGATGGATATAGGTCACGACCTGTCTTTGGGTAGGAACTCACCTGTGCTCAGTGAGCTCGGGACTGAGGGGGGAGGCCCAGAAAGCCCAGAACCCGGCTGCCGAGGCTCACCTGGGTTCAGGGTCTATGGGGACCAAGTCTCTGGAGGACGGGGTAAGCAAGCCCCCCTCTAACACTCGGCAAATCAGTGCCAACCATTGCCGGCTTCCTAGGGATGAGGTGGCCCACAGTTGGATGGGCACACTGTTACTGTGGCTGGACTATTTCAGACAGGATTAAGTTTCAGGTGTTTACTGTCTGAAAGTAGAAGGGTGGGTTCCAGGGGCTGGAGGGTGGGGGAATGGGGAGTCATTGTTCAGCGGAGACAGAGCTTACGTTTGGGAAGATGAAAATGTCCTGGAGATGGTGGTGGTGACGGTCGCACAGCACTGTGAATGTAGTTAATGCCACTGGACCATACACTTAAAAATGGTTAAAATGGTAAATTTTATGCTACGTATATTTTACCACCATAAAAATAAATAAGGTAAACTTGGAAGGAGTATGCAATCAAATGGAGATGAAGCTTCTTCTCTGATGGAGTCACATTTAGCTGGTCGTGTTGGAACAGCCCTTCATACTACTTGTAAGAGAGTATTAAGCCCGCAGAGGGCTACTGCTCCAGTCCTAGTTCCATCTGCTGAATGATGAGCTCCAAGCTAATTACAAGAAGCTCCAGGCAATCAAGAGGTACTGCAGAACACACGCTCAAGGGACTCCCGAGATGGACTAAAGAAAAACCAAACAGTGGCTGCAAGCGCCCCCCACCCATTCTGGCCCAGACTCTTCTGGTCTGAATCAGTCAGAATGTATACCCGGGTACAGAGAAGCATGTACCACATGGTTTCACTTATTTCCTTGAGTTCAGGATACCGAGGTAACAATGTTCACTTCTATAGAATTTGTATGTTTGTCACTAATATCCTCCTCAACTGTTTTTCTGCTTTGGGATCCTAGGAGTTTTCCCATTGGGACATTGAAATGAGATGGTAAAATAGAAAAGTTGCCATTTGCATGATTCATTTGGAATCTCAAAGATAGAATAGACTAATTCTCTCCTTCATACTTTTAAGACGTACAGGTTTGGAAAAGGTGTCAAATGTATTCTGTGAACAGATACCCAGCAATAAAAAGAGAAAAATCAATTTGTCTTCCTTCTCGTTCTCCAATTCCAGCCGTGGAGACAGAAGAGGAAGCACTGAAGGGTGGGGGGAGTATGGTGAGCCTGGCCCAGGTGCTCAGGGGTGACATGCAGAGCCAGAATCGTCCAGGAGGGGAAGGGAAGGTGTACTCGGGCTCAACCACAGCTCAAGGGAAGGCACCCCTGCAACGGCAGCGTTTTTACATGAACCATTGAATGCCGGTGGAAGCAGACAAGAATTTTCCATCCCAGGCCTCTCGGTGTCTCATTCGCTCACATGAATACGTTTGTGCATGGGCGTTGTGTGTAAATGTATCCTGTGTATATTTTCCACATGATACGTAGAAATATACTTGCATGATTTGATGGGGGCTGGATTCCTTTCTGGAAGCTGGTGCGGCTCTATCTTATTTTGAAAGGCATTTCTCATTTACAACCACAAAGGAGAAGCTCTTCCCTTGGCAGATGGTTTCGGGGGGCACGGCCCTTCCTCTGCTGTTGCCAGCTGAGTGACAGAGCGGGCAGGGTTCTGCTGACGCAGAGAGGGGATAGCAAACAAGTCCAACTGTACGTGAGCCCCCAAGTCACAGGCCTTGGGAAGGGTGCTCCAGAAGGATCGCTGACGTGGAGGAATGGCTACCTCTCTGTTCCTCCAACTCCATCTTGAATATACTGCGCCAGACCACCCAGAAGGGAAACCTGTCACAGAAAAAGATCTGATGGGCTAACAAGCCTTCTGAGATCCGAGTGGGCCAGGGCCTGGAAATGTCCCCAAAGCCTCCAGTCTGGTACTCAGACGCAGAACCAGGTGGCGAGTGGCCCTCAGGAAGGAAGACCCAGCCGAATGGAGGCTGCATCACAGCTGAGGGCTGGAGGGGCTCCACGAGGGCACGGCGTCCCCAGGGCCATTGAAGGGAGCTCGCTGGGCTCAGGCCAGAGCCACTGGCTGGCCACGTCATGAGGAGTTTCACGCTGGTCCTTCCAGCTCAGCATTCTTAATGACGGAGCTTAAACTGCATCAAAAGGTGGGGCAAGGGGGTGCTTCCCTGGCGGCGCAGTGGTTGAGAGTCCACCTGCCGATGCAGGGGACGTGGGTTCGTGCCCCAGTCCGGGAAGATCCCACATGCCACGGAGCGGCTGGGCCCGTGAGCCATGGCCGCTGAGCCTGCGCGTCCAGAGCCCGTGCTCCGCAACGGGCGAGGCCGCAACAGTGAGAGGCCCGCGTACCGCAAAAAAAGTGGGGCAGGGGTGCTTAGACATAATAATGCACAGAGTTGTCATAGCACAGAGATCAAGCATCCTTAAATGAAGGGCAAGAGTGTCACAATTATTTTTAATGAAGAGGCAGCAATATGCATTGGCTGGAAAATAGCTTTAGAGTGTTATACCGTTTGACACAGTCATTCCGCTTTTTGGAATTTGTCCTAAAGAAAAGCTAGAGACTCATACTAAGCATATATTCAAGGATGTAATTAGGTCATAATTATAATGCTGCAAATTTGGAAACAAGCTAGGAAGTAAAATGTTATGTTTCCATTAAAAATCAGGTCTTTAAAGGTGTGGAAAAGGGTTCATGATATGAAATAGTAAACTGAGAAATATAAAACTATTTATACAGTATGGGCCCTAATTCTGCGTAAACGTCGACTACTCCCCTTAAGACACAGACACAGTCAGAAAACAGACAGGAAGAAAATATAGAAAAATGTATTTCTGGACAGGTGGATTACAGAGTAATCTTGCTTTTTTTTTTTTCTTCAGTATTCTCTACAATTCCCAGTGTGTTTCATCCCACTTTAATAATGGGAGGGGGGAAGGAAAGCTTATTAAGAGGTAAAATGAGTCCTATCCATTAAAGCAGCCCTGTGGCCTGAACCTTCCCAGCTCAGAGAGCATCTCCTCAGACAACACCTGAGCAGCTGCCAAACACACGTAAGCGCCCTCTCCCCTAGCCCTTCTCCCTCCTCCCTCTGCTTCAAGCCCTCAGAGGTCAGTTCCCAGCATACACCCCTGAGCAGGTCAGAAGGTAGAATCCACATGTCACTCTCCATCTGTCCTCCAGCCCCCACGTCCTCGGACTTGAAAAGCACCTAAACCCGGAGCCAGCCTCAAGTGGAGAGATGGAAAGGGGAGCAGGTGTGAGTGGAGGGGACACACCTGTGACACCCCACACACTGCAGGGAGCTGGCATCACCAACAGGGCCCCCTGATAGTGACCCCCTCCTCTCTCCGCTCAGGGGAAGGGACTTCACCTCCCGGAAGAGAGCAGTGCTGGAGTCCGGGCTCCAGGCTCCCCGCTAATTCTCTCCTCCCCAGGTGAAGAAGAGAGGAGAGGTGACGGCCGGGGAACTACCAACATGGACCCACCCCTCTCCCCAGCTCGGGTAGCAATGCAGGGTCCAGGGCCTGGGCAGGTTTCAAATTCTGCTCTTCACAGTGAGTCCACCCCCCAGATAGACACCTCAGGCATCCTCCAGTCGAGGGCCAGGTAGTGGGAAGCTCCGTGGCGGCCCGGGTCTAAGCTGTGGTCTCTTACCCAGTTTTCCCCTGCATAAAGGTCATAGTCTGAGCCGTGACTAGCTCACATCTCCACATGTGTACTCATGTATCAGTCAGTACCGCTAAAAGGGGGAATGAGTTGTAGGATTTGAGCAATAAATTCCATCCTGAATAGCCAACATTTATATATTTTTATATATATGCATAAATATATATATATTATATATATTTATACATATACATATTCAAGAATGTTTTAAAATAAGATTTTAACTAAATAATGTTTAAATATACGCAGATGGTCTTTGTGTACCAGGCTAGTAAAGTTTCTGAAAAAGAGAAATCTGGAAAGCCTCTTTGCAGTGGGCCCCGCAGGTTTCTGGAACATCTGATTGCTGCTAACAAATAGCCTTTTAGCGAATTAAGTATAAATGAATCAGAAGCTTATGGATCATGTTTTAGCTGAAACACACAAAGGATCCAAAATTTATAAGAAAAGGTGCTTGGCAAACTCATTATAGTTTGCTGAACCCCAGCATTTGAAACATAGTTTGATTAATTTTGCCAACTCAAAAACCCTGCCAATTTTCTACTGTCCCTAAGTATTTACTAGCATTTTTCCAGATTGAATTCCCTAGCCATATTTCTAAATGTTCTTGGCCGCTCTGCTGATAATTATTTGGAGTATTTCATACGCACAGGCATAGTATGCCTCATTCTTTGAGGATCAATCCAATGTCATACTAACTTTGAATGATTTTACAGTTCACAAAATTCTTTCAAGAACATCATTTAATCCTCCCAGCCTTACCCTGGGATCACTCCATTTTATCCCCCCACCCCATCCCTACGGATAAAAAATCACTAAGGCTCAGAGAGGGTAAATAACTTCATCACAGCTGCTCGGAGTAGTTTTGCCAGAGGGACCAAGCTGCCACCCAGAAGCGACCCCACGGCAGACCACTCCCTGCGGGGCAGGGACAGTTTGGGGTATAACCCAGGAGCTCGGCCTCATTGGCCGCACCTTCGGGAACTCCTGCAGAAATCTTAGGTCAAAAGAAGGTATGAGGGAAAATGGGAAAACTGTAAAGATGGGGGACCCCAGGCAGCATGACTTTGATCCTGCGCCAGACGGACTCTAAGGAGGAAGATTCCCGTACACTCGGCGCGCCATGGCGCTGGCGACGCTGTCACACTAGAGACTCCTTGCGTTCACGGCACTCATGGCCGGGTGTCTGCCACGGCCCAGTCCCTGCGGGAGGAGAGGCAGCGCTGGAGGATCTGGGGCTGCACCCTCGGCGGGAGCCCAGCTGTCTCTCATTCTCACACCCGCCTTTGAGGCAAGGACACTGAAATTCAAGGAAAGTGAAGCAACTCATCCAAGGTTGCAGTCTGGGCTTCATTTGTCTCCAATACCATCAACTGCAGGTGTTTAAGATACATGGATAGTGTAACCCCCTTATTTCTGCCCAAGAGGTAAGTTGGGTAAATAGAGATTAATGAGGGCTCGCACATCAGGCATCTTCCTGTTTCAGGAAGGTGATTACTTGCCGCACAGACTCACTGCACGAACAATTACTGAGCATCAGCTATGTGTGAGGTACGAGGCTAAGAACTGGAGATCGAAAAGAAGACAATTCTTGCCACTAAAGAGGTTGCAGTGTGATTGGGAAAGAGAAGTAATACAAAATACCAACCTCCACTCCCGCTGCCGGTTTGATCACCCCACACCTGGCCGCAGCACGCACCAACGTCGTCTTGTCGTCAGGGGGCTACAAATCCCTGTAACTGGCATCAGATGAGTCCTGACTGTGGGAAATGTGGCCTGAGAGGCTACAATGATCCTTGGAAGAGACTTGAACAGAATCCCTCACACGTCTGGAATTTTACAGCTTACAAGCAAGCTTATCTAACTCCCTTAATTCTAGCTTAAAATTACAACCTTTTGCCTGTTACCACTGATATCAGACATAGTTACATATTAATTTGTCTTAAAGGCAAATATTCAGGGCGGTGGAGGGCTGGAGCATATGCCCGGGAGGAGGAGAGACCAGGCCCTTGATTCGTACTTCTGAATCATAGCAAACAAACTGAACTGGATGCAGGATTGAAGGCACGTCAAAGGTCAGCGCTGGTGAGCTGCAGGGGGTTAGAAGGGGCCTCTCCTTCAAAGACAAGGCCTCAGGGTTCGGGCTGTTCTCAGGAAGGGCCCTCCTGACAAAAGAGCAGGGGGACAGGTGAGCATGGTGGGATCCTAGGCAGCCAGGGCCATGGGGCGTGCCCCGGGATTGTTCTAGATCACCTCCCAGTTCCGTCTTACTTGGTCCGCATCAATCCCCCGTTCCCACCGCCCACCACGCTGTGTGTGCCAGTTCCTGAGAAACTGAGGCTGTTTGTAAGGCCTTGTCCTGGTGTGATAAATACTTGCTCAGAACAACATCTTCGCAGGCAGTTATCCTTACCTGGGCTTTCACTTGTCCGCATCTCCCAAAAATAGTCCTTGAGGACCTAGCCCAGGGTCTGCCCTCCACGGTCCCCAACAGACACGCCCTGGGGAGAGGAAAGCACCTCTTCCCAGCGCCCCTGACTGCCTCCACCCTGAGAAAATTCTGGGGCCCAAAGGCCTCCTAACATCTTCCTTTCTCCCTTCATCTGGCCCTGGCCCGGCTCCTTGGCCATCTGGAATGGCACCCCCTCGCCTCTGTGCATCACCGTCCTTTCCGAGCCATCGACTCTGAAATCAGTGCTGTGAACGTGTGCGTGAGGCCATTGGTCCATCGCTGGGCAGCCGTGGACACCCAGTCAGTGGTGATTGCTAGCGGCCGAGTCTGCCCACCACTCAGGGTCCGATGCCACTTTCTTCAGACACGCCTCGAGCCAGACTCACAGGAGGTTCCAGAGAGACTGCCTGGGAAAGCCTGTGGGAATATAGCCAAATCTACCAAGATGATGGCCCACGGCCCCCCTCCACTTCTGCCGGGAGCAGCTGATGTCTCTGTGTCATTGCCCAGATCAGAGGGCGTTATCTTTAATGTATTGAAAGCATCACGAGGACCTGCCCACCTGTCTGGAGACCAGAAGCCCCTCATGAAAAGACAACTGTCCTAAAGCCTCCTCATGCGTCATGCCCTCAACCGGCACCCAGTGACAGCACCCAGCTGAATTCCACTGAAACTGGTGGCGAGATGGAATTCTCCCTCAAAGTCCTCTCTTGGAATAGCCTTTAGTCTTGCCTTCTGTGAAAAGAAGCACAGGAGATAAAAGAAAGGACATTTCCAATCTGTGCTATTAAAACCTTGGTGTTATAATAAATATATGGTCCCTCCCAATTTCCTTAGAGGTAACAAGCAATTGAGCCAGCTTCTACAGAGCTAGGGCACCCTGGGGACCCAAGTTTCCCTTCAGGAGAGCTGTGCTCACGTCAGGGTTTGCACTGACAGAGACCCAGTTACCACAAGGATCTATTTTAAAGGAAAATATGCAGAGAAGGAAGAAACGAGGGAACCTGCAAGGGAGGAAAAGAGGCAAGGGAGGAAAAGAGGCAAGGTCCCTGAGGCCCCAAGATCTCTGAATCTCAGGATACAAACTCAAATTCATACACGGCCTCTCAGCAAAGGCTTCCAAACGGAAAGTTCAAAAACACAAGAAACTTTCTCTTGAATGTTTCTGAACTCAGAAAAATGGGAAGGTCACCAGGTCCCCAAGGAGAAGTTCCAATCCTAAGAGACCTTATTCCTCCTCACCCCGGGCCTGTAGTGCACAACTGGGTTTGCATTTCCCACCTGGTGGAAGATCTGTCTCGCTGATGAGGGGCCCGCAGGCTCAGCGTCCAGGGGAACTGCTCTGTGAAACTTCGTTCAGCCTATGAAATTAGTGAGCTGGAAGTCTTCCTTAGGAGCGGGAAAAAAACGAATCAAAGCGCACTCCTGATTGGCAACTGAAGCTAATGGGAATTTATAAATTGCTTCCTGTCCCACTGGGCAAGGCATCAACCAAATTTTAGATTTCAATTGGATGAGAAATTAACTTCTGCAATTCAGTCAGCAAGAGCACATATAACTGTGTTTTTTCAATCTCATCAGAGATTGAAAATCAGAAAATTCATAGCTTTGCGGCAGCAACATGTGAATGCACAAGCTATAAGAAGCCTTGCTTAGAGAGTTTTAATGTGTGAGCGCCACCTGCATATGTGAACGCAGGATCCTCAGGTCACTGCGAGGTGGCTTACGAAACCCCGTTGACTTTCCTGCCTCTCCAGATGGCACAGGCCCATTGCCCAGAGCGTTCAGGAGAGCCCTTTGCTTTGGGTTCCAGTCTTTCAGAGTCGTTCCGAGGCTTCATGTTTAGGACAGGGGACCTCCCAGGTCAAAGCCCAGGACGAGCTTTGCACTGATGGCTTTGCAGAAAATGCACACGCCTGCCCTCCCCCAGGAGTCCCTGATGCTCCATTAGGACACAGTGAGACAAAATCCAGTATACGATCATCACACCTTTCCCCCAAGTGCTGCCACCAGACACACACCTGCAACCACACAGGCTGAGTGTCCAAGGGTGTCTTGTGTTTCCAGGGACTGGCAGCCAAGTTAGGGGGTAAAGAACGGGCAAAATGTTGATAGGCAACAATTATCGAGTACTTATATATGTCGGGCACTACTCCAGGCTCTTACTGGTATTAATTCAATTAAATATCCTGCAACCCTTTGAGATAGGGAACGTCGCCATTCCCATTTTACAGATCAAGACACTGAGGCAGGGGAGGGTTGGGAGGTGCCGGAAGTCACCCAGCTGGTATGAAGCAGAGCTGGGATAGAAGCCGTGCCCCCAACCTGCACACCTGCTCCGGACAGCGGGCTCAGCCAAATGTGCCACACGTCCAGCGTGTTCGGCTTTTCTCTTTCCCTTTGGTCACATTATGGTTCATATTTGGGGGTCAGGGACAGTGTCTGATAGATGGATCACACCGGCCCCCAAGGAGGACACCAACCCCGAAGCCTGGTCAAAGAGAACTATGTACAAGAGAGGAGCACCTTCCCGGTGCTGGGCGCTGAGATGCTGGTGCCCAGGGCAGCGAGACCTCACCTGGGCTGTCAGACACAGGACCCGCTCTGCTGAAGGCTGGGATGGGGAGACGTCCCTCAAGCCAGCTCAGCAAGTGGACATCTCAGGAAGGTGCCCGCTGCCCAGGCTGGCCTGCAGTCCACACAGGTGCCAACATTTCCCAAAGCTTCTGCGTCTCTCGATCTGAGACTCTGCTTTCAAATCTTCATGCAAATGAGATCTTTCAAGTCGTCTCAGAGTTGGTAAGAAATCAAGTAGAAGATTATTTTTCTTCCACGGTTCAAAGCTTGAAAATGAAACAGACTCTGGGCTGATAAACTCAAATAACAAGACAAAAAGGTTTAAGGAGGGAAATTCAGATCTAAAAGGTTGAAGGATGTCGCAGTTTCTAGATTTACAAAGTTTTTAAATTTGGAAGGGACCATAAAGATTATTAATCTGGCTGCCTCGTTTTATAGATCAAGACACCAAGGAACAAGGTTTAAAGTAAATCCTCTCAAGCTGGTAAGTAGCAAAACCAATCTCAGAACTCAAGTCTTCTGCTGCAAATCTGAGGTTATTTCCACTCTACCACCTGCTCTCAAAGGAGATGCAACATTAGACCAGAGCTCATATTTTCTGAGTCATTGCTGTTTTCTCTAAAAAACAAGATATTTATTAACAGCTCTATGTATGTTGAATATTTATTAAGCAGTTATTTTGTGCCCAGCAGCCCTAGTCATCGTGAGGAAGGCATAGTTGTGAGAGGCCTAAAAATACTACATATGTAATTTTACCACATGTTCATTTGTGTGACAGTCAAGATACAGAACGATTCATCACAAGGATCCCTTGTGCTACCCTTTTATGGAACTAAACACACACATGCACACACACACAAGTGTGTACTTGTAAAACTGAAGAAATCTTAATAAGGTCAACAGATTGTACCAATATCAGTTTCACAGGTGGAATATAGTTGTACAAGATGTAATAACTATATAACACTGGGAAAAATGGGTAAGGGGTATACATATCTCTCTGTATTACATCTTACAATTGCATGAAAACCTACAATTATCTCAAATGGCCAAAATCAGGACACTGACAATACCAAGTGCTGACAAGGATGTGGAGCAACAAGAACTCTCCTTCACTGCTGGTGGGCATGCAAAATGGTGCCGCCACTTTAGACTGCCATTTGGTGGTTTCTTACAAAACTAAACATACCCTTACTGTACAATCCAGAAATCACACTCCTTGGTATTTACCCAAAGGAGATGAAAATTTATGTCACACAGAGCCCTGTACATGAACATTTATAACAGCTTTATTCATAATTGCCAGAACCTGGAAGCAACCGAGATGTCCTTCAGCAGGTGAATGAATTTAAAAAAACATATACAGCCAGACAATGGAATATTATGCTTCACTAAAAAGAAATGAGTTACCAAGCCACGAAAAGACATGGAGGAACCTAAAATGCATATCATTAAGTGAAAGAAGCCAATCTGAAGAGGCTACGTATTGTATGATTACAACTATGTGACATTCTGGAAAAGGCAAAACTATGGAAAAGGCAAAACTATGGAGACAGTGAAAATATCAGTGGTTGCCAGGGGTTTGGGGGAGGGGTGGATAGGCGGATCATGGAGGATTTTTAGGGCAGTGAAACTATTCTCTACAATTCTACAGTGATAGATACATGTCTTTGTACATTTGTCCAAACCCATAGAATGCACAACACCCAGAGCGAGCCCTGATGTAAACTATGGACTGCGAGGGATTATGACGTGTCAGTGTAGGTTCATCAGCTGTAACAAATGTACCCTCTGGTAGGGAATGTGGATAATGCGGGAGACTGTG
>NW_020175050.1:1347856-1471553 GCF_003031525.2 Neophocaena asiaeorientalis asiaeorientalis
GGGGGGGGGGCAGGGGGGATATGGGAAACCTCTGTAGCTTCTTCTCAATTTTGCTGTGCATCTAAAGCTGCTCCAAAAATAGTCTTTTAAAAAGGCGTATGACTTAAGTGCCAGGATTGTAATGATCTGAAGTGATTGCATATTGACCATCTCAATTTGCAAGAGGAAGTGCTCACAGCACAGGTAGGGGGATGGTGATTACTGTGAACCTAGGTCTGGGACGCACTCCGTGAGCGCTAGACAGATGCAGGGCACGGATGGCTCAGCAGGGCTCTGGGGACAGGGAAGGAGGGTCAGGGACAAGTCAGCAGGGGCAGGGACAGCCAGACTCCAAGGACGGGGTCAGAGATGCATGAAAGGGCAGAAAGGAGCTGGGGGCTGGGTGAAAATAAACAGGTGTTCCCAGACACTATCCAGAAGCAGCTGGCAAAAAGCCTGGAGGAGAGAGTGAGGAAAGAGGGATGAACACAAGGTTGTGAGTTTTAACTCAATTCCAACAGAAGTAAAAATGAGGAACCACAAAAGCATGGTGCAATTGTTTTCAAACTGCTAAAAGCAGAACCCTGATTTCAAAGAAAATCTTTCAAGGAGACCAACTCTATAACACAGATGACAGAGAACTTCTCTCCAACCCTCGGGCCGAGGCTCCCTGCATGACCTCAGGCATCCTCCAAGCTCAGCATCCTAAGGGCACCAAGAGCCCAGAGTCAGGCTGGAGGTGCCTTTGCTCAGTCCCCAACAATGTGACGAGGTGACGGTACAGAAGGTATTTAGACCTGCAGAACCCCAACTCCGTTCTTTCTAAAATGAGGGATAATAACCCCATTCTCACTGGACAGAAAGGCCCTCCAGTGCTGGGAACTGCTGGGAGACCACCTGGCTAAACACGACTCTGGTTGAACTGGACACAAGGACCACAGGAAGGAGGTCTCCACCTGGAGTTGAAGGTCATAAATCATCCAAACGTATAAGAACGAGAAACCTTGGTCTGCAGATTCCAAACAGATAGAAATAGAAGACAGCATAGAGATTGTTCGGTCCCACTGCTCCATTTCACAGATGAGAAAACTAAGGTCACAACAAGGTCAGTATCGCTGAAAGAAGAAGAGAAAAGGGTCCAGGTGGCTCCTGTCAGTAAACAGGAGCTCACATCACTGTCTCCATTTAATATTCTCTCACTTAAATTTAAACATGTGCCAGACAAGGAAAACGTTTTCACTGGGAACAAGATGAGAGAAACGACAGTACAAGAATCTGCAAGTATGTCCACTGTTGGGGGCTTCCCTGGCAGTCCAGCGGTTAAGACTCCACACTTCCACTGCAGGGGACGTGGGTTCAATCCCTGGTCAGGGAATTAAGATCCCACAAGCCATGCAGCACAGCCAAATATATATATATAAAATCTCCACTGTTTTATTCTTGCTAATATTATATAATCTGCCAAACATGTGGGACAAAGAACTGATTTGTTAGATACATATTTGACTTTATTCATATATGTATTCTTTCTACTTCTTCAAAAGGATTTGAGGCAGGAAAACAATCTCAGACACTTAGGTGAAAGTAATGAGAACAAGGCAAAATCAGAAACAAAGAATAAAAGGAGTGAGCGGATGGGGGGCGGGGAAAACATATTGACTCTGCTGAAGGCAACGTCAGCTACTGAACACAGAATTTGTTTCCGAGCTTCCTAGTAGGCCAGGCAAGTAGGGAAACACAGCATAATTCTCATCGTTCAGTTCTGGTAATAGGAAGTCACCCGTTTTTGTGCTAACATAAATGAAGTCTCCTAACTCAACTCAGCAAGAGCTTAGAGGCAAAGAATTGGAAAACAACTACCAAACTGAGCACCTACTATGTGTCCGGCCCTGTGTGGCGAAATTATCATCTCATGGATATTTAACTGAATGCTTGACAGCAACAGCACCATGAGATCAGAACACTTGGGACATGCAGCTTGACCTCGGGCTTGAAACCGGGCTGTGTGCGGGAGGTTTCACCGAAAGCCCAACACTCACTGTCTACTTTATGGGGAAGGAAGGAAATTAATTTGCTCATGCATAAATGAATAAATTCATAAATAAGTAATACGGAAACCCTTGCTCTGGAGCACACAGCTTAGTTTTCCTTGGAAGGCGACGAGCATCCTGGCTAAGGGCCCAGAGCCCTGGAGGGATCTCAGGACTCACTCTGCAACCGCCCACATCTAATTGATAAGCAAACCTACCAGTGCTTCACGTTTAATTACTCACCTCTTCCTCTCCTCCCGCTGCCCCTGACTTGCCTCAGCCCTTCTCGTCTCCCGTGTGGTTTAGGAAGCCAAGTCCTGCGGCGTCCTTAGGATGGAGCTGAACCGGTGCCCACACGCTGGCCTCTGGGGTCAGACTCTCTGGTCCAACCCAGGACGCGTATATATACGGTACTAGCATGTGACCTCAGACAAATGGCCTGGCTCTCTGAGCCTCTTTCCTCGTCTGGGGATGGGGTGATGATGACACAGTGGTGATTCTGCCTCTCAGGGCGGCTGCAGGCCTCAGCCCACACAAAGCGTTTAGATGCCTGCACGCGAAGCACACTCTCTGTGTCAGCTGGGCTGGCCCTTGGCCTCGCACCTTCACCCGCCAGGGTCAAATCTGAGCGACGCGACCCTTGCGAGAGCCCCCTGCAAGAGGCCCCACTGCTTCCAAGACTGAGTCCCGTCCCTGGAAGGTCTTCCAGCCTCCCTGACCTGGCCTCCCCGGCCCCTCCATCCCGGCCCTCCCCTCCCCACTCCCCCAAGCTCCTCCCGGGCCAGCTGGCTCTGCCAGTTTCCCAGCCTTCCTACCGAGACCTGCTAGCCTGGAGTACTTCCACCCCCCAGGACCCCAAACTCGTCCGGGAGACTCAGCCAGCGCCCCCCGGCCACTCTCCCAGCCCCTGACCCCAGCTGCACAGGCCTGCATCCCCGGAGCCCCCAGGACGGAAGCTGCTGCCCCCATGGTCCCCAGGACACATCCCCGTGCACATCTGTCCACTCGTCCCCTCGGACAACAGCTCCTTGCTGGCAGCTCAGCAAGGCTGGACGTTTAGCTGCTGGGAAGTGCAGGGAGACAAAGCAGCGTGGTGGCTTCCGGTGGCTGCTAGAACAAGTCATCACCAATGCAGGGGCTCGAAATAACACAAATGTATTTATTATCTTGCAGTTCTGGAGGTCAGAAGCTCCACCGGGTCTCCCTGGGCTGAAACCAAGGTGTGGGCAGGGCTGGCTCCTCTGGAGGCTCCAGGGCGGAATCCGCTCCCACCCTGTCCAGCTCCCAGCTGCCCACAGCCCTCTGCTCGTGGGCCCTTCCCCGACCACCCCCTGCTCCCACCCACCACGTCTCCTTCCTGACTCGGACCCTCCCGTCCCCCTCTTGGCAGGATGCTTGTGAGGACACTGGGGGCCCAGATAAGGCAGGACAAGTGTCCCATCTTCAATCCCTGCTCCGTCACACCCACCAAGTCCCTTTACCACATGAGGTGACACGGTTCTGGGAATCAGGGACGAGTGCAGCTCTGGGGGCCGTTCTTCTGTCCACCACAGGCGGGAGTGGCGGGGTGGGCACGGAAATCACTGTGGCACAAGCCTCACTGAGAAGGTGTCCCTCGGGTGAAGCTCGGTGATGCAGGACAGGGCGCCCAGCAGACGCGGAGCCCCGCCAGGCACGGGAAGCTGGGACGGAGCCTGGGCAGCAGCAGGGCTGGACGTGGGTCCTCCAGGGCTGGGCTCCGCGGGGCAGGCAGAGCTCTGGGCCTCTGCGTCCCGGCGGTCGTGAAGGGATGGGGAGCCCTGGAGGAACGGAGCCCCCACCCACACGTGCCGGGATGACCCTGAGGACAGGCCCGAGTGACAAGGTGTGGGAGCGGGGACAGTGGTGTCCGGCCACACGCGGTCGTCCTGGTCCCCAGGAACGAGCACTCCAGCACCCCGGGTACGCGGTTGGCAGGGGGCTCAGCCAACATCCCCAAACCCCGGCCCTGACGCTCGGGCTGTGACACACCACGAATCCGTGCATCTGACACTGTTTTGTAACAGCCAGACTCCCAGCCCCTGCGAGCCCTGCCAGGCTCCGTCTTCACAGGGGCCTGGGTCCCGAGGCCCACACGCTGCGAGAGCAGCAGGGAGCTTCACACAGGGCACCGGGGCCGCTTAACATCTGCTCATCCCACCGCCGGCCTCCCAGGCCCTGAGGATAGTTAGGGAACTCAGGGAACAGATTTATCTTACACGGGGGATACTCCATCAAATGCCTCTTCCGATAGAACTTATTTAAGAGAGGGCAAGAACACTCCCAAAAGACTATTAATACACCCTCCATCTTCGAGTACTTTCCAGCAGGTGCTGCAGCCAAAGGCACAGACCCTCCCTCCCTCCCTGCAGCCAGGAGGGGGCCAGCTGGCCACCGTCAGTGACGTACTTTGAACGGACAGGCTGCATCCTGCAGTTTCCACTGGTCCAAATAATACATCCCTGGAACACAAGTTTTATCTTCCCAGTCCGGTTGGATTCTTCCCACCCAAAGCCCCCACGTGAGATGGCCTGGCGCCTTCTCAGATCCATGGCAGTTACGCAAAAGAAGAGCTTATTCCAGTCTTTATAAGCAGGGTGAGACACGCACCCAGGGATGCGGTCTGGCTTTCAGGAAAGTCATCAGTGCCAACCGGACCACCACAGGCAGGTTACAAATGGATGGGCTGACAGGGCCCCCAAGTCCTGTTAAGAAAACCTCTGATAAGCAAAATGAAAGGGGGAAGAAGAGAGTTGGGGGATTGGAAGAATCTTTTTTTGCTTCAGGAGCATTAAAAGGCCAAACTATGGCATCTGATCTGGAGCCTTGGTCCTTCCCCATCTGGGAAGCCAAGGAAGGAGGGGGCCTCCAGGAGCCCCCTACGGCCACATCTTTGGCTCTGTCCACCCAGCACCCTCCCCAGCCTGAGCTCTCCACTCAGACCTCTCTCCACAGTCCTGTCAGAATGGTAACCAGGGATTGGATCTCCCTCCTCTGGGAAATGAAGTGCTTTAAGGAGAGTGGCGAGCACAGCCTGCCCTGTCCCCCGTCACCGCATGCGCCCTGACCTGCTCTCATCCTCTTCCGCTCACATCAGTGCCCCCCGGCATCCCCACTGCCGCTGACACCCTCTCAGGGATGACAGGATCTGGGCGCCACTGCTCCTTCCCTAGTTCTGTCTGATTCTTGGAAAGAACGTGGACAGCTGGGAAAGCATCTCCTCATGTGACTGGTGACCTTCATGCCCCTCCGTAGGGGACCCTGGCCGTCCAGGATTCTGCACTCACTGTACAGGTGTCCAGGCACCATCCCCGAGAGCTGAGCCACTGCTGGCCCTGCCCTGGCAGAGACCCCCTGTCCATGCAGGGACTGAGGGCCTCTGGCCTGTGGAAGTCAGTCCTTCCCACCCAGGCTGCCACCAAGCCTGACTCCAGCCCGAGCCTGGTTTCAGTCTGAACCCGATAGGCAGGGGGGCCTGGTTTGGGTCCAGCGTATCCTCCAGACCTGCAAGCAGACCCTCGGCCTCTTGGGAAGGAGGCTTAGAGCAGGGTTTCTCCACGGCAGCTCTGCTGACATCTCGGGCCAGGTCATCCTCCGGTGGGCGCCATTCTGCTCACGTGGAGGGGTTCAGAGGCCCCTCAGTGACCCCTCTCTAGATGCCAGTAGCACCACCTCCCCCAGTGCAGTGGCTCCAGGCACTACAAATGTCCACGAGGGGCAAAACGCCCCAGTTTAGAACCACTGGTTTAGGGGAAAGAGACTGGAACGTGATGCCTGGTGTGACTGTAGACCCAGACAATGTGTCTAGAGCTCAAGGATGCTGGTTTGGGGCTACTCTTGGCTGTCTGTTCTGGGTCCAGCTCTTCTACAGACACTGCGTGACGTGAGGGAGGCGGGAAGAGGGTGCCCCAGGAGAAGGAGCCACGTGGAAGGGCTGGGGGGGGGTTGTCTAGGAAGGCCCCATCAGATCCCAACAACCCCGCCCACCATCCTGTCATCAGACCTACCATACTCCCCGCAGAGAGGAGGCCTCATCAGGATAGGAAAGCCACGTTAATAGACGCCCAAAGACACGGGCTACTGCAGCCTTGTATAATGACAGCAGACTGGAAACTAGGCAGCTGCCTGTCAACAGGGCACTGGCTGAAAAAAACCACAAACGTACAGCGACGATCTGTGAGGCCATTTAAAAATGCAGTAGATCTGTAGGTGCTGACAGGGAATGAGCCCCGAGACCAGCTTGAGAAGAGCCAGACACGGTCGCGTCCAAGGCACGCCTCCACCTCTAAAACAGGACAATGTGAATCAGAGTACGTGAACGAGCAGAGAAGCTCCCCTTTAACTGCGGTTGCTTCTGGAGGGCTTTGCGCGTCTTCAGCAGGAAAGAGGCAGATTGCCAGTGTGTGTGCCTGTTCATATTCTGAATATGAAACCTATGAAATATGTTTAATTTAAAAATACAGATTTTTTTTTTTACATACAGATACTCAAACCACACCGGACCCTATAAATCTAAAAATAGGAAGAGTAATCTTGATCATAGAATAAAATGCTAAGGACCCCCCCTTACAATTTTTTCTTAGTTCTTATACCAACTTGAATGTCTCTGAACAAAGAAGTACGCCCACAAAACAGGAAACTGATCCAGATCTTTAAGAAGAAAATGCTTCAAGGTGACCCAGGAAAAGGCAATTTAGCTAAAAGTGGTTGGCAACCTGGCTCAGCTGGCACAGCCCTGAGGTCTCTTGCCTTTAAATTTAATGCGCTTTTTAAGTCCTCGGTGTATGCTAATTCTTGAAACGGTTGAAACAGTCGGTGAGTTTTTATGTGACTATTATATTACCACAAATGCTTATTCAGGATTAATACACAATGACACAATAAACTGAGAAATCTGCTAACATCCTCAGACTAGAGGAGGAATTTCTGCCAACGCCACGAAAGCTCTTTGCTGGAGGCAGGTCTGACAAAGAAGAGGCAGGATAAGATTAGCACGTCCGGCAATTGATAAACCCAAAGATTACAGCTGTCAATGTATTTGTTTTTAGTGCAGGGAGTAATGTAATTGTGTAACTAGCTGCCATCCTGCCTGATTCAATCGCAATTTCTTCTGCAGTTCTGAAATGGAAATCTCTTAGCATCTCAACAGTCGTATCTTCTGAGCCTAAGCACTGTCCTTCCGGGTGATGCCACATCAATAGGTCAGAAGCGAAGAAGATAAAGAATTATTCACAACAAATAAGAATGAAAGGAACACATTCAAGTATGTTTCGGTGGTCATGATGCTGTCTGCTTTCTCAGAGGTGTGGATAACTTTTTAAGTGTAACTGAAAATAAGAAAAAGTCACCACATTTTCACAAAATGATCAACTCTTTGAACACTAAGCCGTACATTTCAAAGTGTGCTTGGAGGTCTCCGTCACAGAGCCTTATTGTTTATTTTGAAAAAGGGGGGTGTCTCTGCTCTGGAGTTTTCTGCTTGTTTGGGGTTCATGCCCCCACAAACACCTAATAACATGAGACGAGGGTGTCTGCCTTTGATACTCAGTTTCTCCGAGGAAGACCAGGATCTTGGCAGTGAAACATATCAGCTGGTTAACAGAAAATTTGCTGGTTTCTACTCCTCGGCATGAACATTTAATCTCATGAAATATTTGCCCGTTCTAAAAGGATTATTCTACATCAGCATATCCGCTCGGAAACACGAAGCACAAAGCTTCCCTCATCAAGCTCTCACTGTAGTCAGCATAGCCGCAGTCTGTTCATCCCCCATCAAAATAGGGCATATTGTTCCTGCTTTTCAGATGAGGAAACCGAGGTTCCAAATGGCTCACCCAAGACTACACAGGGTGAAGTGGCTGAGGCCGAGCCTGGCTCTGGGACTATGGGGTCCAAGTGCACCCATAACCAAGTCCCACTGACAGCACAGGGCTGTGCTTCAAGCCGCTCACTCAGCCTCAGCGTGGACAGATGGGGGTATCCTGTCCTGTCCCGGCAACCCTGGGGCTGAGGAGAATCAGTTTGCCAGCGTTTCTCCCTCTCCCGCCTCGCTCGCCATCCCTGGCGGCAAGAAGAGGAAGAAGCCAAAGGCAGGTCGAAGCAGAGTGCCGCCAAGGTCGCTGGCCGGGCTTCTTGCTCTACGGTCCCTTTAGAGCAGCCATAGCCTGGGCTAGGAGGGCAGCGACCTCTCATGTCCCAGGGGTGAGAAGTTGGGGCATCCTGAGTGACACACGCTTTTCTTCCAACATTGCAGCCTGTGTCATGAGCAGGGTGGCCCAGAGCTGAACCCGAGACCCTCGCCACCTCCAGGAAGGCTGGTAAGGCTCAGTCACTGTCCTACAAGGACACTGTTGCCTCCCTTCCCGTGTCAGGAAAAATGAGGCCATTTAAAAAGTCAGTTGAATGAACTGATGAGTCCAGTGGGCTGGAACCACAAAACGGATCGCAAGCCGGTGGAAGTCTTCCCCAGAGGGAAAGGTAGAAGGAATATGTTGAACACGGATTCTCTTGGTCCGGTCTGTGAAGAAAACTCTCTTATAAGGACAGGGAACAAGGAAAGCTAAACTGGCCTCATCCTTTACATTTCCCATTAGCCAGCACCCTCATGGCAGGACCCATCAATTTAACTTGGGACATCTGGCATCCAGCAAAGACAGCCCAGCCCCACAGGCTCACAAACTGCTGACCAGCAACTCCGAGCTGCTGCCGGCAGGCATGGGGGCTGGATCACGGCAGACTTCTCTGCAGACCCAATTTCTCCAATTTATCACTTGATTTTGAGAAATCTCCTGCATGCACTTGCTGGTCCCGCAGGAGTCACCAGGGCTCACTGCCCAGCCTGAAAAATTGTTTTTCTTGGTTCGCTCAGCTCTCACCTGGCCAGATTTCCACCCATCCCATCAATCACACCCAGGCTGTCAGAGCAAGAAGCCAAACGTCTCAGCCACCATCCTTCTTGGGCCGGAGTCCCCTCAGCCCTTGAACCGAGCCAAAGCGATGTGGTAATGCTGAGAAGGCAGCTCGCAAGGCCATCGTCACCAGAGGTATGGCCTGTGTCCCTCCCCACTCCCCCTCCAGACACACATGCACACACATGCACGCACGGGTTTGCACACAATGCACACCACATATGTACACATACGCACACACGCACACAATACACACCACACACACAGGCACACACACACGTTTGCTGCTCCCCGCTCTAAATCAGGCCTGGCAAGCCTACACATCGTTCCAACCTGAAGTTGAACCTGCCTTAAGGCCCCCAGCTGGCTGACATTGTCCAGGTGGGCCTTCTTGCTCCTGGCAGAAAAGTCTAGTATTTATTGTCCAGTGAGCATCAGACACGACTGGGCCATTTTCCAAGCATTGAGGTTACTTGACTTTTTTCCCATGGGGTTTAGAATGTGTTGAATAAATGAATTGATCTAGGTATACAAACTCCGGGAAGTCGTTTAACCTCTCTCTACTTCAGTTTCTCCACCTGTAGACAGGAGAGTGACAGCCACCTCCCGGGGCTGCCAGTGGACGACAGGAATGGAGCTGGCTGCGCTCACCAACGTCTGCAGCCACCAGCTGACGCCTCGCGATGGAGAAGGTCTTATCCACAGCTCTGTGCCAGGAGCTACGGGCACAAAAGAAATGGAGGCTGGGGTCAAGGCACTGTCATCTAAGAAGCGTTAGTCACCGTAATGGTATAAAAATGTGTGCAGCAAGCAGACACCAGGGGCCCGCTTAGCCTTCGGCCATAAACCCTAAGGGTCAAGGTGCCAGCTCCTCCCCCAGCACAGGTTTCTCCAGCCCCCTGGCCACTGCCTCTCCTTTACTTACTGCCCAGACCTGTCCTTAGGGGCCCCATCTCTCCTCTGAGGCTGCAATCTCAAGAGTGTGTGAAATGAAGAAAGCAAAAAAAAAAAAAAACAAAACTGGAGAGCAAAAGGAACTAGTTCAAGAGACACCACCACCCACCAAAACACCAGCAAAAAAAAAAATTCTAAGCAAGGACAAGTCCAGCTTTGGTGGGGTCTGCATCTTATACCATTTGGGGCCTGTTCTTTAAGAAAAAGGGCACAAAATGATACATATAAAGTTAGAGATGAATATGAAAATTTATTTGGAATTAGAAGAGAAACAACAACAAATCACTGGAGCTTGGAGTCCCTTTCTAATGGGACACCCTAAGCCAAGGGGTCCCTATGGCTCACACGAAGGCTTCCTGACTGAGATCCGGCTTCGCTCTGCACCGATGACCCCCCACCCGGCGTGGCCAGCACTTACACGGCCACATGGTAGTGTCTCCATGATAAATCCAGCTCTGTGTGTCCTTCAGGGACTAGGATGCTGCCCTGCCTACATTTGTAAAGAATGATGACAAATTGGGCAACGGCTGGGATTATCTGATGATTTTGAGAGTCCACCTGCTGGCTTGAGGGGAGGAAATGAAGTTGAAACTCACCGGATCCGTTTATTAAGTGAACCAGATCCTCAAAAGAATCCCACAAGAGACTTTCTAACTTCTGAAAAGCAGGTGAACTCATTGCTGGACTAGTACTTAACATTTATTCCAATTAGCATACTGGTTTTCGATAGCCTGGGCTTGCAGGGCAGGGGAGCGGCTACCTGGGGTGGACCACACTCACCTCCACTCCTGCCTGATAGAATAGGGTTCCTCTCCCAGCACTCTCCTCCCTCAGTCGACAGCCCCCCAGTCCTGCAAGGACCACTCTCCTTTCCTATGTCCCTCCGTCCACCCATATTCATGATCTGCACAGCTCCGTTTGGACATGGTTTGTCCACAAGTGTCACTGCAGAAGGTTCCCGAAATCTATGCTATAGCTCTCATCCTCTTCTCCAAGACCACAGTGTGGTGGGTGAAACGCCCCACCCCATACCCAAAGCCTCACTGCCCACGACCCCTTGGACACACACCCACCTCTACCTCACCTCTTATTCCAGCACCTATGCAGATTCACCCCCGTCACCTCAGCTGGACCGGGTCCCTCCTCTGCTGAGTCCTGAGACACTGACTTCCACCACCTCATGGCGACTTTCATCACAGCTACACCGATGCAGAATTCACCTGGCCTCATCAGATGGCCAGTTTTCCAAAGTCAAGTTTCCCCGCATACCTGGAACTCTGGTGGGCGGGGAGCGGCAAGTGATAAAGAAACTAAACGTGCTTTTTATACAAAAGACCTCAGTGTACTTTCTATTGAAAACTATCATATGTTGAAAATTACCAATGAAAAAATGTATTCTTTTGAAGAGCGACATTGGGTGTCTGGAGCCCTTTGGTGCCGAGGTTCCCACAGCAGGAAAACAAGGGTGATCATAACACAGCCTCCGAGGCTCAAACCAAGAGCTCACATGGGTTAGGTGAGCTTAAATGGGTACATGGAGGCACTCATAAAAACTAAGCTAATTACTCCAGCCTGGATCACAGAAAAGAAACACTCTCTATCTGCCCTGTCTTACCTATAGCCATAGAGCTAAATTTACTTTGGGGAATAAGGACCGCTGGGAAGCCAGGCTTCTGGAAGGGGCGGTTCTCACACAGTCCAGACACATCAGCCCTCCTCCGAGTGGCTTCCGCCTGGGGAGCCATGCTGCGGCTTCCTGGCTGCGAAAGGCCCATCTTTGCGCGAGTCCCCTGCCGCTTCCAACTGTATCCGTTCCAGATTTGTCTAAATGAGAACCACACATGCTGATTGCTCCCTGTCTGCATTTCAACAGCACTCAAGCCTGAATCTCGGGGAAGTGCTACTCCACCACGATTCTCCCCCCATCCCCCCAAGAACGTCAGGTCCTGTCCATTGGCTTGAAATTTCCAACATTCAAATCTCTAAATTAATAAATGCACTTGACCACATCATGGTGGGGCTTTACCTAGTCTGCACGTGTGTTCTAATCAGAACTGTCCATAGGGCATTAGGCTTTGTTTCTGCAACATGCGATGTACCTGCACAGATTACTTGATGGAACATATTTTTAAGGGTAAAATAAGAAATTCTTGGCTAGAAGGCCCAGGGCAATAACTCGTTCGCCTCAAATTGCACAGAAGGGTCCTATCATGGCTTCACCCTACCTGATACAGACGTACAGCCCGTGGAAAGCACCCTGTATGATAATCTCCACTGTCATGTGTCACATCCCCTTCACCCTTGGCCTAACCTACTGCAGGTACCATCTAACTGGCCTCCCAGCCTGAAGCTCACCCCTACCCCCCGCCATCCATCCTTTCTATAAGCAGTTATTTTTAAAACTCCTAACTAATGAGTTTGGGGGAACAAGTAAAATAGATTTGAACTTCAATGTCAAACGCCCTACTGCTGAGAATACCTACCCAATGTCATTTTGTTAGGTCATTAGTTTAAGGTCTCAGGTTTTCTAAAGTGGTCTAGAACCCCCAACCGGACAATTCTATAAAAAGAGTTTTGAGAAATGAATGATGAATTTGGAGCAAGCGAAGGATATCTTTGGTGTTCAGCATGTTGAGAAGCACATGCCTGTCATTGATCTTTGCGTATATCATAACAGAGTAATTATAATATCAACGAGCACATGAAAATGGAAAACCACCCTGACCACATCTTACAGCTCAGAAGCGTTTTCAGATTCTCTGCACCTTTGTTGGTTTAAAACTTTCTAAGTGAATGTGCTTCAAAATGAAGAGTGTATATCACTCTTGGGGGTGAGAATTTTTTTTTTAACATCTTTATTGGGGTATAATTGCTTTACAATGGTGTGTTAGTTTCTGCTTTATAACAAAGTGAATCAGTTATACATATACATATGTTCCCATATCTCTTCCCTCTTGCGTCTCCCTCCCTCCCACCCTCCCTATCCCACCCCTCCAGGCAGTCACAAGGCACCGAGCTGATATCCCTGTGCCATGCGGCTGCTTCCCACTAGCTATCTACCTTACGTTTGGTAGTGTATATATGTCCATGACTCTCTCTCGCCCTGTCACAGCTCACCCTTCCCCCTCCCCATATCCTCAAGTCCGTTCTCCAGTAGGTCTGTGTCTTTATTCCTGTCTTACCCCTAGGTTCTTCACGACATTTTTTTTTTCTTAAATTCCATATATGTGTGTTAGCATACGGTATTTGTCTTTTTCTTTCTGACTTACTTCACTCTGTATGACAGACTCTAGGTCTATCCACCTCATTACAAATAGCTCAGAGAATGTTAATCTGAGAATATTTTCCTATTTTGTGTCTTCATGTTGAAAATCTTCAAAAATAACGTATTGTCTGGATCAGGTGATGTAGAAGAATGTTCCTTAATGTTTCTGCTGTGCTGTTTTGGAGTTTTAAGTTCATGTCTCGGCTTACAAGCTCAGGGATCACCTAAAGCTGTTCCACCTTTGATATGCTGGCTTGCTATTTTAGTATATACTACCTTTAGGTTGCCACGCCCTCATGCCAAAACCCTGTAATCTTCCAGATGAACTCATGTTGGGGGTTGTTTTAACCAGTTTTTTGGTTTTTGTTTTGTTTTTTGGGTTTTTTTGTGGTACGCGGGCCTCTCACTGCTGCGGCCTCTCCCGTTGCGGAGCACAGACTCCAGACACGCAGGCTCAGCGTCCATGGTTCACGGGCCCAGCCGCTCCACAGCATGTGGGATCCTCCCGGACCGGGGCACGAACCCGCATCCCCTGCATCGGCAGGCGGACTCTCAACCACTGCGCCACCAGGGAAGCCCTTAACCAGTTTTAAAAATAAAATTTCTGTTCAGAAATAATAATTTACAACCAAGAAGCATTTTTTCAAATACCAAAAGTTTGATTTCTCAAATTATTTAATAGATTTCATTTGATGTCACAAAATCCACCAGTAAGGTGGAGTAATGTATAACATCTCGGCAAAAGAGTAAGGAACAGTGGTTAAGAGTTATGCTGGCTGGGTTCAAATACTAGCACTGCCACATTTTAACTCTGGGGTCTTGGGTAAGGTACTTAACCTGTGCCTCAGTTTTCTTGACTGTAAAATTGGTATAATCTATTCATCCCAAACATTACTTTCGGTAAGATTTTTAGTTCTCCCCTACCTCCAGGTACATGTCCCCTTGTAGTTAGATGCAGCCATATGAAGTGCTTTGGCCAATGAAATATCTGTGAAAGTGATGTGAGTGACTTTGGGGGAGAAATATTTAAGAGCTGGTGCTCCAAGATTTTCTCCAAGTTTTCTTCCCCTAGAGAAACAATCATGCTTGCTCAAGCTAATTTGGAGGTGACGTAAGATGGAAACAGAGCCTTCACAAGTGACTTGATGTGCACAAGGAATAAAAGCCACTGAGATCTTGGAGTTGCTTGTTACCATAGCATAAGCTAGCCCATTCTGACTTATACACTTCCCCAGAGGGTGTTGTGAGATAAATGAATTAGTGTACAGAAACACTTAAAAAATGCCTAGCACGTGAAAGCTATATAAACATTTGCCAAAATTACTCTTTTGCATTTATTCTAGCAAGTATATTTTTTCACATCTTCACATCCTATAATTGATGGCATCTCCTATTTTAATCGGCAGCAGCATTTGTTTCTAAATGGTCCACAAGATAGCGGTGCATCTTAGATACAACGAGATAAACATTATGATGATGATGACTTTAGGGGCTAGCGAGTAAAGAACAGAGGCCAAGTTTTAGTATGGAAGTATTGCATTCCCACCTCACGGTCCAAATAAAGGTTTTGCAATAGTTTGAGTAGAGGACGGGGGGGAGAATGAAGTCATCGTATGAAACACAGTAGTGACATGTGCTGACTTTAGCATGGTGCCTGTACTTATGTTCGGAGAAGATTCATTATTTGGATTCAGTCTTTGTACATACCAACTGCTAACAGTACGTTAGTACTGAATATAGTAAATATGCAAGAAAGGACTTTTGGTAAATGCTTTATAAAAAATTATTCAGGGGCTTCCCTGGTGGTGCAGTGGTTGGGAGTCCGCCTGCCGATGCAGGGGATGCGGGTTCGTGACCCGGTCCGGGAAGATCCCACATGCCGCGGAGCGGCTGGGCCCGTGAGCCATGGCCGCCGAGCCTGCGCGTCCGGAGCCTGTGCTCCGCAACGGGAGAGGCCACAGCAGTGAGAGGCCCGCATACCACACACACAAAAAAAATTATTCAGTATTCTATTTAGGGTGCAGTGATAAATTAATTCTCCTGTCAGAATAATAGATTGGCAATAACAAGCAGATACATTGGGGTTTTTTTTTCCAGCAAAGCATCAGTCATCACAATAAATGAATGCTAATCTGCATTTTGTTGTTTTTATTATTTTCTCTGTATTGAACTTGCACTTTGTCTTAGTTTTATAGTTGCAAAAGAACTAGAATTATAAATTTTTTCTTAGTTTATATTTGTAGGTATTCATATAACAGAATAATAAACAATTAGGTCAAAACAGGAGGTCTTTCAAAAGGAGGTTATACATTATTTAATTTTAAGAAACATTGGCCCAAACCATGCAGCCGTACAGTGGTCTTAGTTTATCTGACAACACTCCTAAAATATTTTCTGTAAAAGACGTCCTCCTAGACGCACAAACAGAAAGAAACCTGGATCTGACAGCCAGGCTGCAAGTTGAAAGATATGTCTGCATCCTCCCTCCTCCATCTTCAACATCACCAGATGTGCCCAGGTTCTCTCCTCATCTCAGTGCTGCAGAAGCTCAGGCACAGTGGGCTGAGTTCTGCAGCCGAGAGGGGGCGTAGGGAATGAGCACAGACCAGAGACCACGCCTGACGGGATTTCTAGGAATCAGGTCCTCTGCTTCAAGGAAAGAGACAGAGATGGTGTGAAATCGGCAGGTGCACACAGGCTCCCTGAGCGGTGGGGCTACTTGTGCGGAGACAGCCTCCAACTGCTGCCGCTGCCCTGGACGTGCAGATACCCCAGCCTGTGTGCCCACCGCCCACCGAGGGCTCCCGCGGGGCCTGCGGGTGCTGCCAGGGGCTGGTGCTGTGTTGTCACAATCAGCGGGGCATCTGGCCTCACATCCACGGCATCTGTGCTGCCCTTCTTACCACTGGCCCCGGCATTTCCCTCCACCCAGCCACGCTGCACGCCCTGCTTGGCTGGTTTCATGACCAAGAGCAAAAGGAAACGCATGTTCTTTTTGCCTCTTGATGGGCATTAGGACCTCAGTTGATCTCTTTAATGAATGAATTAATGATTCGGAAAACCTGATTAGAAAGGGCGTCATCTTGGCTTCTTGGGAAAATAGATTTTTCAAGGTAAAGAACTGAGAAAACATTCAAGTTTGATTATCTGACTCTCTGAACCAACATATGGGTTAAAAACAATAACTCTTAAGCAAAGAGAATTTAGGAAAGGAATCATCTTCTCCCAGATGTGCAGATTTGGTAGCTACAGAGCTCGAATTGACCTGCGAGTATTCGGGTTCTACCCCCTACTGTTACAGAAGAGACAGACCAGGAGTGGGGAGTCACCTTTCCAAGGCCGCAGAGCTAAGGGGAGGGGGAAGGGCTCGGAATCCAGCACAGGGCTCTCCCCTGACTTGCAGAAAATTTACTATAGCCAATGGTTCCCAACTATGGCAGCCACACACGACGGACAGACCATCACGTGTGGCACCAGACCTGGGTCATTGGATGCACCAAGCAAACCCACTATGTGACAGCATCAGTCAGATGAACTCAGGGCACAGGGTCAAGCCCTGAACTAAGAAAAATAGTGACTCATTGAAACACACCCCACAAACATGCAAGAATGGGGCTAGGATGCCGCTGAGGGTTGAATTGTGTCTCCAAAAGATCTGAAGTCTGAACTCCCAGTAACTGTGAATGTGACCTTATTCCGAAGTGGAGTCTTTGCAGATGTAATCAAGTTAAGATGAGGTCATCAAGGTGGGTCCTAATCCCGTATGACTGGTGTCTGCACAAGAAGAGGAAAAGAGACATCGAGACAGACACACAGAGGGAAGATGATGTGGAGACACAGAGGGAGAAGCCACGCGAGAGCAGAGGAGAGACTGGGGTGACGTGTCTACAAGCCCAGGAACACCAAGGATGGCTGACAGCCACCAGAGGTTGCAAGCAGCAGGAAGGATCCTCCCTGCAGATTTCAGAGGCAGCACGGCCCTGCTGACACCTCGATCTTGGCTTTGGCCTCCAGAACTCTGAGAGAATAAATTTCAGCCATGCAACTGTGGTACTTTCTTACGGCAGCCTGGTAAGCTAATAGAGGTGGTAAACAGTTTTCTTCAACGACACAGGGTTCACTTGTGTAGTGGTGATTTTAGACTTTTGAACTCTTCAAGGGCAGCGCCAAACACTTCTGGTGTTTGAAAGTATCCTGCAAACGTGAAATAATAGAGAAGAGTTGCCCAGACATTCTCATTTCCCTCAGACACCTACGTTCCTTCTAATCACTAGCTGCACCCTCTCCAGACCCCATCCCTGCTCCCCTCACCCCGCAAAGCTAAATCTCTCCCAGCTCTCTGCCCCCTAAGGGATGGGGAGAGGCAGGTGACAGTGACTGCTGACCATGGCCTGATTCTGCTGCCAGGTTACGCTCAGCCACACACAGGGCACTCATTCAGCAGACAATTCCTGAGCACCTGCCATGTGGCCGGTGTGGCTAGAACGTGGAGACACTGCAGTGAACAACAGAGCAAGCCTCTCCAGGGGAGCTTGACTCAGAGACTAGACAGAGAAAGAGGTAACAGACAGAGAGATGAGATGGATAGATGATAGATAGATAGATAGATAGACAGGGAGGGATAAAGCTATGCAAATGAGAAAAATGACAGGTAGTGGTAAGTGTCAGGCAAAAATAAAACAAAGTCTACAACAAAGGCCTACTGTATAGCACAGGGATATACTGAATACCTTGTAATAAGCTGTAACGGAAAAGGATCTGAAATTATGTATGTGTATAACTGAATCACTTTGCTGTACACCAGAAACGAACACATTGTAAATCAACTATACATCAACTTTAAAAATTAAAAATAAAATCATACAAAGTGATGTGATCTGGCCTGCCAGGTTGTTATTTTATTTTATGTGGTCAGGAAAGTCGCTGAGGGGGTGACTCGAGCTGAGGTCTGGATGAAAACATCAGCTGTAGCCACAGGAAGGGTGGGGCAGCATCCCAGGTGGGGGGTAAAACTAGTTCAAAGACCTGCCATCGAGAGCACGTGCTGGGTGCCGGGCCCTGCACCGTCCCCAGCCCTTGCAGGTCCAGGAACGCCCCCCTTTGATGTTAAACACGGCCAGGTCACTTCTTGGGGCACTGGTATGTGATTCGTCACTTCCCCTTCCCACTTCTGCCCAGGTCGCGGGACCCGCAGGAGCCAGACGCCAGGTCCCCGGTGTCGGGTGTGAGCAGAGCCCTCTGGCTCTGCCAGGAGTTGGGACACCTGGGTTCTCCTCCCAGAGAAAAGCACAGGTTTGCTGTCTGAAAGTGCTAAGGCTTGGGATGGTTCATTAGCACAGCCCAGTCTGACCCACCCTTGCCCAGGCAGCAGGCTGGCAGGCGGGAAGGTGGCCCGGAGTGCCCAGAGCTCAGCACCAAGGAGGGGAGGGGGAGGGGGCGGCAGCCAGGTCAGAGGAGCCTGCGTGGACCAGCCGGCGTGTGGGGCGGGCTTTCTTTCCCTGCCCTGTGAAGCCGCAGGCAAGTTTTCAGCAAGAGAGTGAACTGGGAGAGAGAGAACAGCAGACAGGAGGAGAGAAGCCAAACGTGATGGCCTGAGAGGATGACCCCGGGCCATGACCTCCAGGGTGCACTAGTCACCAGCTCTGTGACCTGGAAGGGCAATTCTATGCCAGGCTTGATTCACCTTTATAACAAAGATAATAAAATGCCCATATCACAAGGGGCTTGCGAGGATCAAAGGAGTTAATTCATGGAAGGTGCTTGGCCAAGTTTCAAGCACAGAGTAAGTGCTCAGAAGCGGTGAGTGGTCACCATCACTCTTATCTTTGGAGATTAGCCGTCCAGTCCCCAGCCAGTCCCAGAGCTGACCGCAAGGTGCTCATCGTCAACGTCTGTCCCCTACGTCTACTCCCTACGTCTGAGCTCGGCTCAGATGGGCCTCCAAGTGCAGGAGCACAAGTGGGGAATAAGCCTTTTGAAAAAACAGCAGTAATTTTAGGAGAGACTTGGAAGCCGCCAAAGCTGCTGAGCCGGGGCTCCATTCCGAGCCCAGAGAGGTGATGATGGGACAGGCAAGGAGGATGGAAAACCGCGCCAGTAAATTAGTTAAACAGGCCCTGGGCGGCAAGAGCCCATACTCTTTTTCATTCATCAGTTTTGACGAATGCAAACCTACAGTGGACAAAATATAATTAGGGAGTTCATTAAACTGCCACTAAAGAGATCAAAAGCGAAGAAATGCTGCCCAAGAGGGCTTTGGACATCAAGCTCTCCTGAAGCACCAAAGGCTCAATTACCGCTGGGTCAATCCATCCCAGAGGGACTTTAATTCCCAGAAAGGCTCAGACCTGCTGAGAAGGGGCCCAGTGATGCGACCATGCAGAGGGTGTGGGAGAGGGTCAGCAAAAACGGTGATTACCAAGTAAAAAAGTTAATAAAACACAGCTAAATGCCCCCCACGCGAATATCACAGCTTTAATTTTTTGGCTCTTAATTGCGAATCCTCTTAGTAAGTTAACATATTATAAATTAATGACTATTGTGATTGCCTTTTAAGTGTGTTTTAATTTTTCAGCATTGTTAGAAATCACCCTGCCTCGGTCCCAGGCACCCCGGGCTTACCTGGATGCTAAGCTGCTACCTAAGGAAGGACATGCCCTGCCTTTGCAAACTGCCACCTTCAAAGTGCAACAGACACCTGCTGACCTTCAGCAAATGCTGACTCTCCTAGCTTTAGGGGGCTCTCCTACAGGAGACATTCCCGTAGACAGTGTTCTGGGCCCTAAAAGTAAATGCCGTCAGTTGGCAGGTGACAGGATTGGCGAGGAGGGTGCAGGATCTGCTGGGCGCCCACCATGGCCCCTGAGTCTCCTGGGCCCCAGAGCCCCTTACAGCAGCCAGGGAGGGTCCTGGGGACAGGGGTAGGGGCACCCTGATCCGGTTCCCCACACCTGCTTGAATCAGTCTTCCCGGGTGCTGTCTGCCTTCTCCTCCTGTGGGGGGGTCTCCCTTGCCACTTTGCTTTCATCCCAGGAGCCAGAGCTCTGCTTCCTGCTCAGCCTGATCTCAGCCTCTCTTGTCCTGTGTCACCTCCTCTCCTGGGAGATATGGAGCCCTCGAGGGAAGGTCCCTCCCTCGGTGCCCCTCCCCCCTTCCCTGCACCCTCCTCCCACCCTGTGGCCCCTCCCCGCCTCCCTGGTCTCTGCAGGGGGTCCTGCCATTGATCCCCTCAGTGGACCACGGACTCTGTCCCCCCTTACCTCCCTCCACACTGTTCTCAGCCCCTTGTCATCAGGCTCCCACCTCCTGCCCCCAGAGCTGGTCTCGACCGTCACCGCTGACCTTCTAAGCTCCACATCCCGGGTCTCACGTCGATCCCTGTGTCTCTGCTGCACCTCCAGAGGCAGCTCCTCCTGGAGACCTCAGGAGCCTGGGACCCCGCCCGCCCCCTGCTCCTCTTGCTCTTCTGGCCCCAGGCCCTCCTCTGAAGGATGGTCTCTAGGAACACGGCAGACGGTGGGGCTGAGAGACGCAAGCAGAAGGGAGGGGACGGGGGAGTCAGGTGAGAGTCTCACCAACATGATGAGGGAGGGGAGAAGAGGAAGTGGGTGGAGTCAGGAGGACACGGGGTCGGGGGGAGTGCGGGAGGAGTGCGCGCTGAGGGGCTTGGTTGTGGGGGGACTGAAAACAGATGTGTCCACGTCGGAGCCACCAGCAGGGGCCTGAGGATGGAGGAGGGGGTCCTCCCCGCCCCCCGACTCAGCTATAAAACAAGGCGGCAGGAGGGCACCTGGCCCTGAGGGAGTCCAGAAGGCCAGGTGTCTTCTTCTTCTGAGGATCCCTGGGGGACGGGGGTCCAAGGGGCCCAGAGGAGGACAGACGGACTAACCCCGCTGAGGAGGCTTCCATGGGACCCGCGCTCCCCTCAGCCCCCAGCCCCGCGGCTGGGCTCCGGAGTTAGGACTCAGTCCCCGTGGAGGCCTGCGGACACGCTAACACCCAGGCCTGCAGAGGACGAGCCGGGAAACATGAAAGTCCACTGACCCTTGTCCCATGAGCAGTCTCCGTCCTCAGGGACATCTGATGACGCCAGTCCCTCCTCAAACCCAGAGCGGCCGCATGCGGCCAAGACAGAGCGGCTCGCAGCCAGAGGCTCAGCAAATACTGAATTTTTATCAGTCCAAAAATCGGATTTTTAAGACCAGACAGCTGTATGCCATGAAAGAAAGATCATGGAGGGGGTCAGCGGTAGAAAACTACCCATTCAAGCCTCTGCGGCCGTCCTCCTTTAATAAAGGCCAGAAGGACCTTCTCTCTCCTGCCCCGGCCCCGCCCTGTTTGTGTGAATGTCTCACAACCGTCCTGAGCCACAGGTGTCTTTGTCTTGGTGGTTTTCCTCCGCCAGCGAGCAAGTTCCTGCAAACAAAGGGTCCGGTTCATTTTTGTTTGCTCCACAGTCTTTGAGCACCTGCATACAGTAGGTGCTCAGAGAGCTACTGAACTCTACTGAAGCACACCAAACTGAATTAAATGGGGTTCTTGTCCAACCCCCTCTAGCTGGCTGGAAGGCCGAGTTGTTCGGCCCCTGTCAGCCTCATTTTCCCTCAAGGAGAGTCTCCCTCCGTCCTTCACCGAAACCCACCCCCAGGAGCGCCCAGCTGGGCTTCCCACAACGCCCGAGGCCTGGACACTGGGCCGGGGGTCTCCCTGTCCAACGAGGCAGGACCGCTCCGAGGTTGGAGCCATCAGGTGTGACAACACGCTCCAAGCAGCTGAAAAGAGCAAAGGAGGCATGGGCACCAGCCCTCAGCTGCAGGTCCGCGGGAGCTGCCAAGGAGGATGTGAGCTAGCACCCAGCAGCTGTGTGGCAGAAGCTTCGCAGCAAAGTGCAGTTTTCCCAGCGGTCCTGCCGCAGAGTTCCTTTCATTTACAAACTCGTGATGTACATTAAAGACTGGCTGATGAGCTTTGAAATCCGTCCCTCATCAATGGGCTCTTACGCCAGTTCTACCAGATATTTTTGTTGTTGTTGCTACTTCCAAGCATCACTTCCCTGCCAGAAAAAAAAAAAAAAAAAAAAGGATGTTTGCTTCAAAAAGACAACAAAACTCAGAACTGGCCAGTGTAAATGGCTCTAAATTTAGCAAATACTGTTTACCCAGCCCACGTGCCATACTTCTCCTCCCACCCTTTCCAAGCCTGCCTTGGCCCGGAAGTCAGAGTTTAGCTGGACCGCGGCCTCCCACGCCTGTCCTGGCCCGGCAGGTGCTGGGCGGTGTGCCCACTGCGCATGCGGCAAAGCTGCCCCTCCGCCCCACCCCCCCACCCCGGGCAGTGAACTGTGTCCGCATCCTGCTCGCTTGCAGTGGGTGGAGAGGCGGAAAACATCTGCTTTCCTCATCTGGCATTCAGATTTCAGCGTTCCCTGAAAGACTCCGGGGAGGAGGACAGAGCGTCCTAACTGGCTGGAAACGCCTGCGCGGGCGGGGGGTGTGGACAGCTGGTTCGTCCGGGGGTGAGGGGTGTGAAGGGCTCCGACAACTGGCCAGCAGGCCCAGACTCTGCTCCTCGCCTCTCCCCCGCTGACTGCTGTGACCACTGATTGCTCTTACCTTCCGTGTCAACACGGCAGCAAACGCTGCCCAGGTGCACGTGTTTTGTGTGCAGCAGGTTGACAGTTTTTTCAGAGAACGTACAAGGGCACTTGAGCGCAGCTCAAGTAACGCCAAGAAAAAAAGAGCCAGGGGGGTCTCAGGCTTTATGTGCCTTATGGTCAATTAAGACTTTGAAGCCGGAAGGACTCCTGTCTCCACGACACGCTGCCCCCTTTCAGTTGACAGTTCGTCTCATTTTTGTTCATCTGACCATTACTTATTTTGGACGTGTTCCCAGATGCTCCGACTGCAGCCCCCAATATCTTACATCCCAAGGGTGCTGGGGGCTGGTGTCACAGGGGGCTGTGTGCTCAGCACAGGCAGAAAGTTCCCCATAATGTTAGTCAATGTCGGCAAACAACCAAGAGCTGGGGCGTTGGGGAGGACAAGTGAGCTGCCCCTAACTTGCTACCCAGATTGATTAGACTCACACTCTGGGCCGTTTCTCCTTCAAGGATTAAGAAAGAGGGATTGTTTTTCTTGAGCTGATGGAAGTTTTAATTTAAAAAAAAATTAAAAGGTTTTTATGGAAGCAGGAAACAGAACAGGAAGTCTGAGAAGTAACCGAAGTAATTAGGGGTTGAGAGATGAAGTAAGTAAACACCAGAAGCACCTCGTTGGCTATAGCCAGGACCCAGGACCCTCCCATCCCATCCCTCCCCACCCTGAGCCTGGGCAGCACGCCTGTGACTCACGTGAGGTATCTTCAGACACACAGGTTCCGGGTTGAGAGTAAGCTGCCGTGGGTCTGAGCACGGCCCAGGATTCTGTTTGTCTCGTGTGTGTGTGTGCCTGTTTGTTAATTTCCAGGTGATCTGGTTGCACAGCCAGGTTGAGACTCATCTCGCTGATTTTCTTTCCATATCTATGAAATGCGAATGTTGGGCTTTTGTTATAAAAAAAAAAAGGATTGAAAAACAATTATAAAATACAAGGAAACATTTTCTGAGCTATTTAAATACAAGGTTTACTTTGAGTATTACTTTGACATTCGTTTTATGTGCCATACCAGTTTGTGAACAGTCTGTAAGGTCTTTATATAAATAAGGCATTTTATATTCATAATCAAATCTTGAAAGGAGAGGGCCCCTGTAGCTAATTTGTCTCAAAATCAGTTTTATCTATTAGTGGGAAATGATGCTTAGAAGCCACTGGTTTAGACCAGCCTCCACAATGCTGCTAAATTTCAGCGACCTGTTGAATGTATCAGTCTTTCGCTAACCTCCAATACGTGTTCGTTTGTATGGTGTGTTGAAGAGCTGTAATACATCCGGAGTCTGGAGGGGCATTCTGGGTGATAGATAGCGGGCAGCCCTTTACGCCCATGCTTCGTACACAATGAAAAGAATTCCCACTCAGCTCTGTTATTTCAGCAGGACTGGGCACTGGGGACCTGGTGGCCCTGGACTTTGAGTTCTGCCCCCAGCTGCTCAGACCCAGCCAAGGAAGAGCCCACGGTTGGCAGAGGATGAGGAGATTTGGGGGATCTCTTGCCAAGCGGATTACGTATCCCCTCCTCCCCTTCGACCCGCCCGGTCGCTGTCAGAGCCAGACTGGAGTGAATGTCACCGAGAAGAGGAGAAATCGCGCCTGCTGGAGGCTGCAGCCGATGCCCTGTCCTACAGGAAGGCAGGTGATACACCTTGTCACAAAGGATGTGGACTGAGGTGTGAGGGTGGGGCATGAAGGGGAGTCTGTAACGCTGGGGACAGTAAGTCGGGATGTTACTAACAACCAAAAGTTTCCTTTGAAGGTTCATGTTTAGTTAAAATTTTTGAAGGAGAGGACAGCTGAACCCCCTGGCTCCCCAGGTGCCCTGAGGGTCTGGGGGGAGGGTGCAGTCAGACTGTCACAGTGAGTCTCTCCCCCCGCATCAGCCACCTCAGCCTCTCTTCTTGCTGTCCCCAACATAGGGTCACCTCTTGGGCAGCTGTAGAGAACATTTTCTCCCAGTGGCCCCCCCGTCAACTGACATCCCTGAAGACATCCTGCTGGAGCCGAGAGCAGGGCCCACAGGCTGCTGTGATGGACAAGCGGTGCTCCCATGACAGGGAGAGGCAGCAGAGCCCTGTCCTTTCTTCGTGGCGAGCTCACTGCTGAGCTGAAGGGAATCTTGCTCGCACCACTCCACTGGGGTCTCGCGCCCTCTTACTCTGGGGCGTGGAGGTTACCACAGGTCAGACACCCCAGAGCACTGATGGTACCTCTGCTCACGCCGTTCCCTTGGGAGCTTCTCAGTCAGAGAGCTCAAATGACTGAACGTCACGCAACTCAAACATCATGAAGGTTCTACGGAGAGGCTTGAGTATAGTTAGCCACCCATAAATTAAGCTATTTTGCGACAGATTAGGTATAGAAGCCCTCTCCGTTAAGAGGGATGGTTTATATTCGCTGTCACCTGCCCCAACACCAGACCTTAGTTTAGTTGTCCTTAAACTAATGGGGCTTCAGAATTACCTGGAGGCCTTGAGAACCCAGATATCTGGCCTCCCCTGAGAGTTTCCAATTCAGTGGGTCTGGGGTAGGGCCCAAGAACCTGCACTTCTAAGAGGGGCTGCAGATGCAGCTGGCTGGGGACCACACTTTGAGAACGGCTGCTTCTCTCACAAGGAGAAGGGCACCTGGGAGATGAGATTCCCCACTTTAACGATCACACTAAACCCCTTCTACAGGTTTTACTTGGAAAGTCCTTACTTGGTTTCTTCTTCATGTCAGTGTTCAAAGCTCTAGAGTTTGTTAACACAATGGCATTTCAGCCAAGGAAAATGTTCTGACAACAGTCTAAATGATCTCAAGTAGACCTGCCACAAATTTAATTTAGGTTTAAACGGGAAAGTTTCACATGTTAATTAAACACCAACTGATTACTAAAGGCACACCCACTGTGGATTACCTATGTCACATACGTGGACTTATGACATAACTGCTAAATCTAGGACTCACTGAGTAATAAAAAGCTGTCTCATTAGAGAGAAATCAAATGGCTATGGAAGAAACCATTTTTATGGGTATTTTTCACTGTTGGACTTGCTGAGGTATAGCAACAAACAGACTTGATTCAGGACCAATTTTTCAAACTATTGTCCTATTCCTGCCCCATTTATTAAGTTGTTCACACCACGGTGGGATGACTCTCCCTTCCTCGTACTGACTTGTACACACAGGTCCTAATGCGAGGTGCACTCAAACCTCACCGTGATTTCTAGCCTCAGAGCACTAAAGAGTAACACCTACGGCAGCATTCAGTCTATTCTACTGAGTCTCCTGTGCTTCATGTTCTACATGAGACTGGGATTGTAACAGCCTTTTTCCAATGAGTAGAATCAGGGCTCGGATGGATGAGGGAATCGATCAAGACCACACGGGAGACAAAGGTAAAACCCGGTAGCCTGACGCCAAGGCTCTTCTGCTTAGACACTAAAGCTCTGTTGAACACTGAAGAATTTAGAGTTTAGAAAGTCTTTAACGTATTTTGTTAACGATTTTTATGTGGGGCTAGCAGGACAATTTTATATGGTACATGATAGAATATTGTTAACATTTTGCAAATAAAAGAACCGTGGCTCAGTGAGGCTGAGAGGCTTGCACAAGTTCACAGAGCAAGTTTCCAGAAACCGAGATTCTAACTCTACTACAAAGGCCCCTCTATACGCTATTATTTCTTTTGGGCGATAGATTAATGTGCTCCACTCAGTAAGTTAAGAAGTATTTACTAAATGCCCACGATATGCTAAATGCTAATAGAACGTATCTGTAGGTAACTTTTATGATTGGTCAACTTGACTGATGAGCTACTGTGAGAGTGAAGATGACCACATATTTTTTTGACACTCCTCCCACAGAGCAATGGGAACTATTTCTCCTCCCATAGGCTCAAGGCTAGTCTCTGACTGCTTTGACTACTAGGGTAGGGAGAAAAGGACACTAGGCCAGTTCTGTGCCTAGGCTTCAAAAGGATTGGCAGCCATCACCTTGGTCTCCTGGAGTCCTGAGCTGCCATGTAAGAAGTCTGACACTCCTGCCTTAGAGGGTTTATGGGGAAGCCCTGAGATACGTGGGCCCTCTATCTCTCTATCGCTGCTAGGTTGCCAGAGCCCTGGGAGAAGCTGTCTTGAACCCCCCCAGGTCAGCCTAGCTACCAGCCAAATAATAACAGGTAATCCTATTCAATGCAACATGGAACGGAAGAACGGTACAGCTGAGCCCTGCTCAAATTCCTCACTGCCCAAATATGAAGCGTAATCAAATTATTCATGTTTTAAGTCACTACGTTTTGGGTTCACTTGTTATGCACCCATAGGCTGTTAGGAAAACAAAAAACAAAAAAACGTGTTACCTAGAAGCAGTCTGCTGCTGTGACAAAAATTACAACATACAGCGCTGGGTTTGGGGCCTGGTGGTAGAGAAAAGGTCTGAAAGTCTTCGGAGGGTCTGTCAGTGGAAAGGAAGGACAGTGAGGAATTGTTACTGGAGGCTGGAGAGAAGATGATGTACGTTATGTAGGGGCAAATTGTTTAACAAAACCATCCCTTGCAGTAACACGGAAAATGAAAGATATTATCTATAAATTCATGAATTTGACATTGGAGCTTTCCCAGGAGCATACAGAGCTCTTCATCTGGCTGCCAACGATGTAATTCAAGAAGACAAAGATGAACCAAAGAGGAAACTGTTCATTTTTTTTTTTTAGCAGAATGTAGAAGAAATATAAAGGAGCCAGGGCTTGCTAGGCTTGAAAATAAAACTCTTTCTTATCCTTCGCTTCTCCCAGCAAAAGATTCTGAAAGGGAAAAGTGGCTTCAGGGCAAAGATCAAATCCAAGGTGTTAGTGCAGATTCTTTGGTAAGACCTCAGGAGATCTAAGGTGGTGTCTACAGATAAACATCCTGCTAAGGATGTCCAAGGCAGGCATCGAAGACCTTCTCTATTAAAAAAGATGGCTTCCAAGAATCTTAAGGGCGTGTTTCCAGAGCTAAAGATAAAGAAGGGACTCCAGGACATCTGTGAATGTTGAGAAGGCCCAGCCTTCCAGCTGACCCTTGCAGGTCTCACGCATGGGAGTTAAGCCATTTCACACCATCCAGACCAGCCCACTTGCCACTTATGACCAGCAAGGGAGTCCAGTCAACCCTGCAGGAAGCTGAAAAATTGCTGAGCCAAGGTCCACCCAAATTCCTGATCCACAGAATTGTGAAATATGATAAAATGGTTGATATTTCAAGCCACTAATTTGGGAGGTCACTTGTTATGCATCCAATGATAACAATTACTATGACAGGAATTTTCACGGTAAATGAGATAAGCACTCCCAAAATCAAACCCGAATTTTTATCATCACCGTCTATGTGCTCATAACTGTAGCAGGTTCCACCAAGCTATGACCTGCTATTAACCACCTAAGAACCAGATCCAAGAGTTTCTTACACGTTCTGTAGTGATAGAGACCGCTGACTCTCATGACTCCTTCATGAAACTCCTCTGTCGACTTCCGCTGCACATGGGGTTTACAATTCTCTCAACTCCACTCCTGTAAATAACTATCTTTTGTCCCTTTCTATTTTTGCTTCTACACCCTAGCTTGAGCCATCCTATCTCTTACCCAGGCTGCTGTAGTTGCTTTCTAACTAGTATCTCTGCCTCCAGAATGTTCTAAACCTCATGCCAGATTAATTTCCCCAAAGTGCAGCCCTAATCATATCCAGCCTTACCTTCCACTAAATATAAACTATTCACCCGTCAAAATATACTACTCACCATTCTCCAAATAGATGCTCCCTGGGTCTTTACACACTCCATTCCTTCTTGTAGAAGACATCTTTTTCTCACCCAACATCCATCCCAGCCTTTGAAAGTCAGTGCCAATCTAATCTAATTCCTCAGCTGCCACTGTACTGTTATTTTCCTTTCTGAGGAAGAGAGAGTCAGTCTCTCAAACTTCCACAATGCGTTGCTCACATCTGCCCAGCAGCCAAGTGACTAATTCGTAGATTTGTCCTCTACTAGATTACGTGCTTTTCCAGGTTGGGAACTATTCCCACCAATAGGATACACAAACATGGTAGCTGAATACATTGGGGAAAATAAACCTTACACTCAAAAAAAATGTTATATTCAAAAAAAGACAAGACTAACACAATGAACAATTAGAGAACAAAATAGACAGTATATAAATAAGTGCTTTAGGACTTTGGACACATGGGGGAGCAATCGTTGAGAGTTGGAATCAAGCGAAACTTGATGGGTGAGGCCAAACGTGCACTTGCAACTTAAGGTTGGGGGAAAGAAGTGGAGAAGAAGGAAGCCATCTTAGACAAGAAATCAACATGAGTAGAAAGAGAGACGAGAATAAACAGGAAATACTCACAGAAGAGTGAAGAGCTGGGCTTCAGTTAACTTCCCGGGGAGCTCAGTTAATTCAGTTAATTCTCCACGGCCAAGCTATTCTCCTAAGATAAGAAATCACAACTCTTATCCTAATCGGAGTCTTAGGATGACTTTAACTTTGGCTATAAAACCATAAAGATATTCCCCAGACTAAACACGGGGACGTGTAAGGGTAAAATATTTGAATCCAGTACTGTTTGAGAAAACCAAGGGAATATTATTACCCTGCCTGCTGAAGTTTTAGACAAGTATTTCTCCAGCGTGTAGGAATGGTGTGATAGGAGACTTGACCACTCCCCCAGGTATATCCACTGCAAAGAACGTGAGCCAGGGGCCCTCAGCACCCCAACCTCTTGCTAGTTTGAAGAATCAGTGTCATTTGTTCAATGAACAGAAGGGTGCCTGGAAGAAAAGGGTGAGTACTTGAGGTAGAGACCCCCACGCTAGTCCGTCTGCTTTCCCGGGGCACCCTGGAGGATTATGCTCCCAGCCACTCCTGTGCTGAGGCAGGAATTTGGGCCAGCTCTTCAAGCACTACTCGTGCACATCCCCTGTTATCTCTGCCACGGCGATCACAGATACCGGTGGAGAGATGGAAGTGCCTCAAGACGGAAGCAGCCTGTACCCCTGAGCCCCTATGGGGAAGACAGCTGTCCTGCAGAATCACCTATATCTGCAGGCTGTGAGAGAGAAATCGATGCGTATGTTAAGCCACTGAGATTTGGAGGCTGTTGCTGGAGCATAACCTGGCCTATCCTGACTAATTCATAAGCAGTTATGTATGTTTCCTAAACGAAGTGTGTGTTATCCTCATTTTAGAGATGATGGATCTGGGACTCAGAGAGTTTTGAATAAGTTTCCCAAGACACCATTATCTAGTATAGGGAAAATTCAGGATACCAAACTATCTATCTAACTGAATCCCCGGAGTTTTTCGCTTATGTTGTCTTCTCCCAGGAAAAAAATCAAATCTTCTACAAGTCATGGATATTACCTAGAAAAAGAGGCCACAAAATGGAACTAGATCTCAGAATGCATATTCAATAATAGGATATCTATAAGTGGAACGATCCCTCTCCCTACCTCCCTGCCAACCCATTAAACAAGAACTTCCGCCAACATATCCATCCTCTTGGAGTGTTGGGGCACAAGTAGCTGCTTTCTGTCCACCACCTGTTGGCTGTCTCCCGAGGAAGGAAAAGAAGATGCACGTAACAGGTGGGATCATGAGAGTCTGACCATCACTGGTCCCCTGACAGTCGAGGCTCAGAGCCAAAGAAAGCTGCTCATCAGGGGCCTTCTGCTCTCCTGGGCTTTCTTCCAGACCTGGTGTCCTGCAGACTATAAGGTCACCATAGCAGGCCCTGTCCACTTGCTGGACCTTTAAACTCAGCCAGTAAGCTCAATTTAGGGAAAAAGGAGTAGGAAGCTCATTTTGACCTCACATATAAGTCCCGGTTTTTCCAGTAAAACACAAATTTGACCCCTATCTGAATCCTGTATGTCTTTCCCTATTAGTTCAGAATTCAGAGGGGCTAAGAAAACTGCGTCAAAACTCTCCAACACCATCATCCTGAAAGAAAGATCAACAAAAATGTGCTTCACGTGAAACATCAACCCATTCAGCTCTGAGGACAGAACCTACAGGACGTGCCATTTGTTACTCACGTGAAATCCCTTAACTACCTGTGAGCACGTCTTGGAGTGGAGATCCCTACCCCAAAATAAATGGAGCTCTGGGGTTGATTTCACTGGGTTTCACTGGGTTCCGGAGCCTCAGATGTGTCCTCCTCCTTCTTTTTCTTCAGTTCTTCTCTGTGTACAGGGGAAGTGGCCTCCCCCGGGGACCCCTGACGGTGCACCTATTGTTGTTGGAGCTGACACCAGCCCCAGACAGGCCCTGACTGCTTAATCAGGGCTTCAGAAACAAGCCACAGAGCTGCAGGGCCTTTGAGGAGGCAGATGGTGGTCATATGTTTTCACAGTTACCCTTAAAAACAAGAGAACAATGAAACAAATCTAGACCCATGGGGAAGGGCAAAGAGCAGCCCCTGAGTGACGCAGACTGTCCAGCGCCATCTGCCTACATCGTCACGGCTGAGCTGGCCTCGGGCTGATGGCTCTACTCAGGGCTGCTGGTCCTGTTTCCTCCAAGTTAGGTCCTCAGCCCTGAGCTGGGCCCCGTCACTCCCTCCCTCCCCCAGGCCTGGGTCCATGCAGTGTCCCTCCCCGTTCCTGCCCTGTTAGCTGGGTCCTTTCCGCAGCCCCCGTTGGTCCCATCGAGGGACAAGGACAAGGAAATGTCTCTACCTGCCTCCCCTTCAACATGCCTCCGCTCCGCTCTCCCCGGCCAGCTGCCTCAGAGCACTCCCCACACACCCTGGTTCCTGCTTCCTGTCCGTGCAATGCAACCCGCAGTCACCCATATCCCTCGCTGAAATGATTCTCTCTCCAACCGTCTCTGAAGATGACCAGTACTGACTCGAATAGTGTCCGCTGAAAACCCTGGTCCGCCTGGAAGCTGTAAATGTGCGAAATTTGGAAACAGGGTCTTTGCAGATGTCATCAGGTTGAGATGAGGTCATTATGGTGGGTCTTAACCCAGGATAATTGCTGTTCCTTATGCGACAGGGATAATGCCATGTGGCGATGGAGACAGAGATTGGAGCGAGGTGTTTGTGTGAGGAGTGACAAGAGGCCCCTCGTGGAGGCCCCAGAACTGATGTCGTAATTGGGCATCTGTACTCTGGCTGGAGGAGAGGGGAGAGTCAAGATCCACAGCAGACCCAGAAGCACCCCCTGGCAGGAGCATGGGGGCCTTCACCCTAGCCCTCCACATTGACGGTCACAGAAACACCTGCACCTCTTTTTTCTCTTACGACTAACAACCTTTTCCTCACTTCTAGTTCAAGTTCTTAAGAAAGAAGGCATTTGATCAGAGCGGCCCGTCTCTCACACGGTGGCAGATCTGTGGCCAGCCTGTGTGTATGGACTGGGTACCCCAAGTGTTGGGCGTTCGCGCCTTATCCGTCAGATGTGGGTGTAGGTTGTTTGCATGTGTGTCAGAGGCTGGGGTGTGGTTAACTAGGTGGATGGAGCTGTAGGAATGGACCTAGAAAGTATCATGGATATTGGGGAAATTTTTTTTCCAACTGGAATACACATTTTATAATTTTAGATCAACTTACTAACGTGTTTCTTCCCAAATTCAAATTTCCACATATCAGTTTAAATATAGAAGGCATGCCTTGTACTAGAAGCTGGTTTTTACGTATTTGGAAGATCAATCTAGTTCTATAAATGTAAGGCCATTGCCCTGAGGACCTTTTATTGCCTGATAATCCTCCATCCTGTGCAGAGCTGGCTGCCACGGGGAGATGATCCACATTGTCTGAGGACTCGGACCCCCCTGGAGGAAGGGGAGAGAATGTCTCTTTGCAATTCTGTGCTTTGTTAAGCTCTGTGACAGTCTGAGATGCTCCTAACCAAGTCTCCACTGAAAGCAAATGATACCAAAGAAAGACGGGAAATCCATTAAGGGAAGAAGACCGGCCTGGTACCCTAACTCAAACCAAGAATCTAAGATTTCAGGGTTTGGGGCTAAATCTAGAAGCCCCTTGAGGCCCAGCCACCCTGGGATGGTGGTTTGGGAACAGTGGCTGCAAGTGTGTGTGAACTGAAATGCATGACATCCAGAGGGAGGCGCCCAGGGAGCCCACTGTGGACCAACAGTAGTGGCTTCAGCCACTGCGTGAATGCAGGCACCAAAGCCACAAACGCGGCCAGTTTCCGAACGAAGGGTGACTCTCAGGTTCTTGGGGATTCTCATGGAGGGGAAGGGAAGAAAGGCCTCAAAAGGGAGGTGGTGGAATTCCCTTTTTCTCGGCAGCAACTACACGAAAAGTGAAATAAATATGACCATATTTTTTACTCCAAGTGGGGAAAGCATGTTATACTGGCTACAATTACATAAATATATGTCATATTTCTTTTAAAATCAAAATTCAGTACACACTTTTCAGAGATAGGATAAGTAAAGCACAGTACTTTAAAGAATGCTGATGAAAGATTTTTACCTTTTTACCCAGTATTTTGAATGCAGACTTGTGGGGTATTATCCAAAGGCATTTTTATTTTGGTCTTCCATTGCCTTTTTTTTTTTTGCGGTACGCGAGCCTCTCACTGTTGTGGCCTCTCCCGTTGCGGAGCACAGGCTCCGGACGCTCAGGCTCAGCGGCCATGGCTCACGGGCCCAGCCGCTCCGCGGCATGTGGGATCTTCCCAGACCGGGGCACGAACCCGTGTCCCCTGCATCGGCAGGTGGACTCTCAACCACTGCGCCACCAGGGAAGCCCCTTCCATTGCCTTTTTAAAATGCGTTCAGTGGGACCAGCTTTACCTGCTCCTGGATGGAAACCGGCAGCTCACTATTAGGGAATAAACAATCTTATGATCACCAAGTCACAAACACAATTTCATATCAGAAAATTTGAATGTCCATCGCCACCTCCTTACTAAAGCTCTCCCTCCCCCGCCCCAACTTCCAAGCCCAATGATTACTTGCTATTTCAGACCTGGGGAACTTAGAAGTGGGGCAGGTAGTTTTTACCAAGACTGGGTGATTTTATGATTTCCTGAGGATCTTACAGAGTTCTTCATTACTGGGGACTGTCCCCCTGCAGTTTCCTGACCAAGGTGGCCAATGGAGATAAAGGACGTGGCTCCCCGGGCACCTCCTCCTTGTGAGGGGTCTGGGATTCACAACAAGGAAACGAAGTTTTCCAAACGCATCTCTTCACAGACTTTCACAAATTCTCCCTTGTTCCTCTCTTCAATCTTCTGTTTGGTTGAGAAGTTCAAGACTGATGGAATCCACTTGGAAGACTTTCTCCTGTAAATTCTGCACAGAATATCTGTCTCACTTTGGCATCTCATGGTGCTTCAATCTAAACCTCAATTTTAAAACCCAATCATACAGATTAACAATTTTTGGCAAAATTCGAAGTTATTATTTTAGCAGCACGTATATTTTTATGAGTTAAGCCAAGTTTTCCCCTTTTTCCAGCTTTACTAAGATAAAACTGACAAGTGAAAATTGCATATATTTTAGTTGTACAACGTGAAGTCTTGATACACATTGTGAAGTGATTACCAAAATCAAGCTACTTAGCATAGGCACCAACCTCACATAGTTACGTGTGTGTGTGGTAAATAGTTAAGATCCACTATCATAGCAAATTTCAAGTATACAATACGATACTATTAACTACAGACACCATGCAGTACATTAGATCTCCAGAGCTTACTCATCCTATGCAACTACTTTGTACCCTTGGACAATATCTCCCCATTTTCCCCTCCCCCCGCCCCCTGGGGACCACCATTCTACTATCTGCTTCGACGAGTTTGACGTGTTTAGATTCCACACCTAAGTGATACCATGCAGTAATTGTCTTTCTGTGTCTGGAGATTTCACTTCACATAATGTCCTTCAGGTTCATCCATGTTGTCACAAGTGGCAGGATTTCCTTTTTTATGACTGAATAATGTTCCCTTGTCTACACACACACACACACACACACACACACACACACACACACACACACACACCACATTTTCTTTTGCCATTCATTCATCACCAGTCACTTAGCTTGCTTCCATATCTCAGCTGTGGTGAATAACGTATAACTCTGCAGTGAACACGGGAGTACAGGTATCTCTTCAAGATCCTGATTTCATTTCCCTCAGCTCTACACCCAGAAGTGGGATTGCTGGATCATGTGGTAGTTCCATTTTTAATGTTTTCAGGAAGCTTTATACTGCTTTCCGTAACGGCTGTACCATTTGACATTCCCACCAACAGTGCACAGGAGCTTCCTTTTCTCCACATCCTCGATAACACTTCTTATCTTTTGTCTTTTTGATTATAGCCATCCTGAAAGTGTGAAGTAATATCTCATTGTGGTTTTGAGTTACATTTCCCTGATGGTTAGTGATGTTGAGCATCTTTTCATACACCTGGCCATTCGTACCTCTTCTTTTGAGAAATGTTTATTTGGGTCTTTGCCCATTTTTTAACTGGGTGGGTTCTCTGCTAATGAGTTGTTTGAGTTCCTTCCATATTCTGGATATTAACCCCTTATCAGATGTATGGTTCTTTCTCTCACCCCACAGGTTGTCTCTTTACTCTGCTGAATGTTTCCTCTGCTGTGCAGAGCTCTTGAGTTTTACACGATCCCTCTTGTCTGTTTTTACTTCTGGGATCGTCCAGAAATAAATCCACACATTTAGTCAGCTGATCTTTGGCAACAATGCCAAGAACACACAAGAAGAAAAGGAGAGGCTCTTCAACAGTGGATTCTTCATTGAATGTTCACAGTGGTGAATAGTCGCATGCAGAAGAATGAAACTGGACCTTTATCTCATACCATATACAAAAATCAACTCAAAATGGATTAGAGGCTTAAATGTAAGACCTGAAACTATAAAGCTACTAAAAGAAAACATAAGGGAAACCTTCATGACAACTATGGGCAATAATATTGAGGGGCGTATCTATTTTTAATGTATTTTCTATGTAACTTTTGATATGTATTTGACATGATTAAGCCAAAAAAATAATCCACCTAAGGGGAAATTGGTTGGCCAACATGCACTGAATAATTCCTATGTGTCACTCTTGGCAGTGACCTTACCAATGCCACAAAGGACCCATGATCTAAGAAACAAACTGCACTTAAAGACCAGTGGGGTCCGAGAGTTGACCATAGCTCCATCCCTGAAGTTGCGACATTGTATGATTGTAGCAAATCTCATAGCTGTTCAATTTATTAGGGGTCAGCAAATAAAGCAATGCAAGAGTGGGGATTTGTAGACCCGGTTTTTTCATTAAGAAATAAGTATCACAGTTCACTGTTAGAAGGATATATTTATTTAGAAGGGACTATTTACACGAATGTTTACAATGGTATAAAATGTTATTTGAGAGCACATGGATATTTTTGAATGTAACACTAATACTTAAGCTTTTCACTGAAAGTATCAAATTAAAAAAAAAAAAACTTTCCTAAGTATCAAATCAAACAAGTTAAATTTGTCTCTATTCTGCTTAGAAATATCACCCCTACCCCTGAACTTTGAAGCTGAGTTCACACCAAATGTTGCTTCAAGAGCCTATGTTAATATTATATGTTTGGTTTTTTAGTAGATTTTATTTTCTAAAGATTTTTCAACAGATAGGAGAAAAAAAAAGAACACATAATCTGTGATTTGAAAACTGAAGTTGGACCATGAAAGGAAAATTAGATACTTGTCTCCCTCTTGGTGGTAAGATACAAAATTGTCTCCCAGTTTTCTGTTTGGCATAAGTCACTTTGCAAAGCCCCAGAACACAACAGCCTGGTGTGCACTCCACTGCTGCCTACACGTGAGGTGGGATGACTGATTCCAAGCCAGTCTGGAGTCTGGCTGTGGTCACCACAAAATAGAACCTCCACCGGAGAACTGCTGAGAGAGGACCCCATATGGGCTCTTCTCACCAAGACCTGCCTGGGCCCGGTGCCCACCCTCCGTGCTGCTCCGGAGATAAGAGCACCCTGCACGTTCCCTGCAGAGCTACTACCAGCCCATTTGGCGTCTTTGTGAAAGTTAGGAAAAGGCATCCCTTCCTCCAGGTGGATGCAGCCTTGGGCCCGGGCACCTGGCTTGGCCAGCAGAGGGCAGATGTCAGCCCAACCAGCTTACATAACCACTCCCTGCACCCGCCTAGGGGCACCATGATTCCTCTGCACACTTGGAATTCCACCGACCATGGACGCCCCTCCCAGGTCCCTCCTCCGCCACCAAATTCTGAGATCCCTTGGTTCAACTAATTATGCAACCTTGTACTCATTTGCTGGTGAGTCTGTTTCTCCCACTAAACTGTGAGCATTTTATGAAGCACTCAATAGGTAGAGTAAATTACTTGATTGACATTTTATGGAATTGAATATAGCTTTTCATTTTAAAGGACAGATAACACCAGGTTCAACTGTTATTTTACTTCCAGTGAAATCCTTCAAGCTTTCTGAGCAATTTAATGTTTTCTCCACAGAATCACCTAAATATGAAAACAGCCGCTGTCCAGAACAGAACGCTCACCCCGGTGATCAGGTGTGTGACTCTCATGTGGATGGGCCTCTAGTTCTCATGAGAGACGACGATAATATTTATTAAATGCCTGCTGCGTGTCAGGCTACGAAGGACAGCCAAACACCTGCAAGACACAATGAGGGAGCGAGAGGCTGCGCACGTGTGCCCCCAGCAGCACAGAGCGGGGAGTGGCCCCACATGAGCTCTTCCACGACTTGCTGAGGAAACACTCTTTCCTCACTGCTTCCTTTAGACGACACTGTAGACATCCTTGAGAAACCGTCTCTGGATGCACTGAAGGTCTTCCTGTTTGAAATTCCATTGTCTGGGGGGACACCCGATTAACCCTCTTTATGAGCTTAGAACTATCTCGATTATTTCGGTTTGCTCCATTCTGATGCGTTGCACTTCCCGAGGGCCGTTCATCTAGAGCTTCCTCAGTGCTTCATGAGTTGTTGTGAACTTTCTTTCCTAACAACCCTGTCTGGGGGCAGTCGTGTCCTACCCTAGAACAATGGAAGAAAAAAGGTGTACAATCTGTTTCCTCTTCACAACTGCCGCCAGGAACACATTTCCCAGGTCCTGCACCGCGTTCCCATCCAGAAACCACAACAGACTTTTTTAAGGCTTGGGTGTGAGAACTCAAAAAAACAAAACAAACCTGTTACCACGGGAAGAAAACCAGGTCTTTGATTCACTCATCAGGGCTGGGCTGCCTCACCCAGGAGGGGATGGGCACATGGGATGGGCCTCTTAAGCTCCTGAGGTCTCAGTTTCCCCACCTACAACCTGGGGAATGTTCTACCGCAAAGAGAGAAGCCCACGGGGTTTCTCCAGCTTTCTTCACCCCCCAACCCTGCACCACCAATTTCAAAAAGGAAAATAAGTAACTTTCTTTCTCAAAGTGCTGCTTTTAAGAACACACGCTTGATCCATCTCTAAAATACTGCCGGCCCTCAAAACAAACGGAAGCATTTTTGTATGAAAGGGTTTGAATAGGGGCTTCCCTGGTGGTCCACTGGTTAGGACTCCACTCTTCCACTGTAGGGGGCATAGGTTTGATCCCTGGTCAGGGAATTAAGATCCCACATGCCGTGCATTGTGGCCAAAAAAAAAAAAAATTAAAATAAAAATTGTTTGAATAGAAAATTTTAAGAGTGAGCCCAGAAGTGTGGAGAGAGCCTATTTATCAGTTCCTTTCTTTGAGGTCTCCTCTGCTTTTAGAACATTATGAGGATGTTATTAAGGAAGATCACTTCTTTCTCCAATGATTTTTAATAGGCACAGGTTATCCTTAGGAAAGGTGGAAATGAATTAGGCCTTAGAAATGACAAGAATTGAACTCAAAAATCCCATCTTTGGCTGTTCAACTTACACACATACACACACAACCCTACATGAAATACCTATGTGCAGGGTAAACCAAAAAAAAGAGATGGTATTTGATTTCTTGTACTTTAAGAAAACCACTAAATTCAACCTAAAATCGAATTTCACCAACACCATCTTCTCCATCAAACTCCAACTAGTTTGTTTGGAAGTCCTCCCATGCGGGCACTTCCTGCAAAGACCATGATCTCCAGAAGGACCACACAAGGCATCCCCACATTGAACGCACATGTTGCAGTAAACATCAGACATTGTGCCATGTCCAGATCTGTCCTCCTCTGCTTCCACGCTGGAGGCTAAACTCACCCACATTCACAGCAAAGACCCCAACAAAGCAGCCATGTGTACAGACTCGGAGACCCAACCTCCTTCCGACACCCTGAGCCCAGCACACAGCGCCAGGCAGCCCTGCCTTGGAACGTGATCAAAGCAGAGCTGCTCTCAACACTCCACCTCTCCTGCCCACCCAACTGGGCTCCTCTTTTCTGAACACCCTCACACTGCCCCTGCTACTTCCCAGAACAGAATGACCAAACTTGGCTGCATGTAAACATGCTCTGAATTTTACCCCAGTCATTTCCTGGAGGTCGTTTTTGCCTGTTTGTTTGACAAAAGGGGAAAAGGACAGAACAGAGAGAGGGAGTCGGAACATTGCCCTGATGATATTTCAGTTAATTTGGGGACTGGATGATATGAAGAAATGTTCCTCTGATCCAGTTATTCCTACAAACTCACATTAATCCCTGGTTATTGTGGACATGTACGCATGCAAGTGTGAGTTACTAATGAGTGATTGTGCCCAGGTCACACACACACACACACTCACTCATTCTTTCTGAATTTTGTGAATATGCAGCATATTTTAATTTAGGAGGAAAAGATTTAAGCGTTGCATTTAAACGGGAAATATTTTCAAAGTTAGTCATTAGTATGAGTGTCACCAGTTAGTTACTGTCATCTTAACGTTTCTAGCTGTGTTGTCTCCTAGGTTTAAAAGCACTTATCAACACCCCAGTAAGGAAAGCAAATGTCCTGACCACCAAAGCAGGGAGGCAACCCCTTTCAACCTGGCCCAAGAAAATGTTAATCCTTTGTATCCACAAATGGATACGCTTAGGCTAGCATTGTTCTCCACTGATGATGGATGTGACCCTGGCCGCTATCCTCAAGCAGCTCCGTGTCCACTGCGGGGAGAGGATGGAATTGCCTAGAACACAAAAAAGAGTGTTCTAAGTGCTGGAAATCGTGGGCTGGAGCCCAGGAGAGGAGGCGCTCATTCTGTCCGGTGCGGCATTGGAGCCAGACCTTGGAGGGAGGGAGGATTTTTCACCAGCAGCCATGGCGAACAGCATCTAAGGGAGCAGAGAGTCCAGGCAGGGGAGCCCAGGACAGTAAACTGGAGCACAAAGTAGGCGTCCTGGTGTGTCTCGGTCAGGGTCCAGCCAGGGGAGCAGAAACAGTACAAGACACATGCATGAAGGGGCTGATGGCAAGGAAGAGAAATCACAGCAGGATGGAGCTCCACAGCACAGGTAGGCGGAATCTCTTCTCTCTCCCGGGAAGCCTCAGCCCTGTTTTTTGTGGGGTTTTTTGCGGTACGCGGGCCTCTCTGCTGTGGCCTCTCCCGTTGCGGAGCACAGGCTCCGGACGCGCAGGCTCAGCGGCCATGGCTCACGGGCCCAGCCACTCCGCGGCATGTGGGATCTTCCCAGACCGGGGCACGAACCCGTGTGCCCTGCATCGGCAGGCGGACTCCCAACCACTGCGCCACCTGGGAAGCCCAGCCCTGTTTTGAAATTAGCTGATTGAGTCGGGCTCACACAGATTTCCCAAGATCATCTTCCCCACTTAAAGTCAACTGAGCAAGGACTTTAATTCCAAATCCCTTCACAGCCACACCCAGACTAGTGTTTGATTGAATAACTGGGACTACAGCCTCACCAAGTCAACACAGCACCACGTGGGGTTATTACTGCTCGTGTCATTTTGAGATTGAGGCACAGACAGCCTGGGACTAAACCCTGGATCTGTCTCTTACTGCTAGTGCCGTGTCCTCAAGCAAGCTACTCAGCTGCTCAGTGCCTCAGTTTCCCCACCTATAAAATGATGATGACATGCCTTACAGAGGTATTATAAGGATTAAATTATTTAACACATGTAAAGTGCTTAGAACAATATTGAAATTAATAAAAACTCAGTAAGTGCTATCTATTGTTATGATATTTACTACTATTATTTAAGGCATATCTGTGTGACAGTCCATGTGACTAAGCTGCCAAAAGCTACTTTAGCAAGTTGGCTGCAAGCTGGCTGCAGAGCCAGGATTAGAATGGAAGGTCCAAGGATCCAGTCCTTTGGTGGCTATTTATTTAGCATCTGTTGTGCTTGGCAGTGTGTGGATTTAAAGGAGTGTAAATGAAATTCCATCCTTGTTGAAATTACATTCTAGCTGAAAATCTGAGAGAGGCAGACAGTAGCCAACAGTGCATCTGCATGCCAAAAGAAGGGACTAGAAAATGGTACTTGGAAAGTTCAAGTGGAGAGCGATCACTTCCCGTTGGGTCAGTCTGGGGAGATGCCCTGGTAAGGGGTGGAATCTGTTCTTGGGCTTAAAGAATGGGCAGGACTGGAGAGGTAGAGAACAGCACAAAGGGGAGGGGACAGTAGCAGGGGCTGCATGGGCATCTTTGTCTTTGTATAGAAACCCCAAAGCACAGTCTCAAGAGCTTAATACCACACCCAGAGATTAAAACACCTTTGTTCACGACTTTTTTCTTTCATGGAGTTAGGTTTCTCCTGGTGTTTCTCCAGTGCTAGGCTTTCACTGAAGCAATAAACAGCAGCTGACACCTTATATTTAAAAAAAAAAAAAAAAAATAGCCTCACCAGTCTGGCACAGCTGAAGGATTTTATTTTACAGAATCTATAACCAGAAAACATTGGTTTTGCCTTTTGTACTAGAGATGTGATGGAGTTAAAGGATTCAAGTTCACAAAGCCTTCGTGAATAATTTAGAATCTTCAGTGCCAGCAAATATTCGCTCACTTTCTATGCACCCATATTGGGTACCGACATTTGAAGAAGGTTTAACGGTGCTGAGCGCACCTTAACTCAGGATCACCTTCAACCACACACACATGCACATGCTCCTCTTAGCTGCTCTGTGTCACTTGAGGCCTAAAATCTCAGAATTCATTCATTGTCAATATGATGGCGTCTGTCCAATTTATTGTAACAAAAACTCAGTTGACATTTACTTAGCACATCCCAAATAATAACTCATTTTTGTCCTCATAGCAAACCTTAGGCAGGAACCATAATGAAGCAATGATGCTCTTTTTGCAAATGAGGTAACAAAAGCACTGGGAGGGTGACTCACTTCTCCAAGCCATGCCCCCAGGAGAGGTGGAACTGGGGTTCAGATGCAGGCTCTCCGGCCCCTGAATCTATGCTATTAACCATTACATCGCCTGTCATATTGGTCATTAGAAGAGTAATAGAGGCATCCAAGGGGTTCTATAGCTTTTCTACTACATGCTTGGGAAGGGTCAAGACATTGGGTGGATCTCTGCCCAATTTGGAAAGTCTGTTCTCAGCTTGAATCCCAGCTAGCAGTTATTCTTCCCATCAACCTGTGAATCAGAGAAGATGTTCTCCATTACCCCAGCATGGCAACAACAAGATACAAAAAACAAGCAGACACTGACTATGTGTTGCATTAGATCTACAGCCCCATGCAGAGTAAAAGACATTCCCAGGGCTAAAAGGAAGTAGTGGGACAATTTACAGCCCATATTTAGAGGAACAACCTTAATAAGAATGCCACCAAGACATGTTTAATACTCTGAATAAATTTTGAATACTTACCAATTCAGACTCTGATTTTTCCCTAAAAGGTCATGAAGGTCCTTGGACAAAAAAGTGGCCCTCCAGATCTGCATGGAACACAGAGAAAAGGGTCACCTTAATCTGGACCACACAAGGAAAGGAAGAGGAATCCGGACCAGTGGGGCATGTACTGTTGCCCAGCCTGGCTATGGGCTTTCACCAGTTCCTTGTAATAAAGGATTTTGGAGTTTACACCAGACTTGTGCTATGTGTGATTTGTTACCCAGGAGGCCTTGTTATCATTAAGTTGGTACAGGAAGAAAAGCTGGCACAGTTAATTCACATAAAACAGAAACCAGTATTTCATAGTGATAAAAACCAGTAGACTGGGGTTTATCTTAAACTGAAAACCGTAAAAACAAATCATTTCAGGTTATTATTAAGCAACCAACATACCAAGTATTGATGGGGGGAGATGTCACAACATGACATCCTACATGTTATATTCAACTTCCTTGGTGCAATCAAAAGAGGCTCAATTTTGCAAAAGTCAGAGCCCTTCATCTCTGCTTCTAAGCGTCCCTCACAATCTTTTAAAACAGGTACATGTCGCTGTGCTTGTCAATTATCTACTCTTCACTTGTTAGCTGAAATGGCTCTATCAGATGCTCACTTTTCAAGGGCTATCACAGGATTGGAACAGCTCCCCAAAATCACTTTCATCAACTTTATATAATCCTGCCTCTATTGCAAGACCCCCAATTTCATTTTGCAAACATTTCGTATGCAGAACAAACTCTGATGTAATAAAAACCTCGATAAAATAAGGAAGGTAGTTTCCATGTGGACTGGTCATTCTTCCATTGATTAGTGACTATTTTTATGTTATGATAACTTTTATTTTCTCTAAGCAGACTTGCAACTGAGGAAACCAAATTAATAAGGACAGAGGATAGAGTCCTCCTGTCAAGATGCTCTCGCACAAGTTTCTTCTTATTTTCGTCATGAGGACCTACAACAGAAAAGCTCTCAGGAATTTACAGTCTAAGTATCTGGATCAGGTGAGCCAGTAACTCTCTAGTACCTTCCATTTTCATTAAGATAAATAACGGCATATAATCAAAAGCATCCAAATACAGAACTATTAAAACTGATACATATATATATATGTAATATTCATTTTGAAATCTTTTTTACAGCTAGCTTGGTAGGAATTTAAACTAAACTATCACATGTCAAAAGTAATGACAAATCCTAAATAGACATTGGTAAGCAAAGGCTAAGGCTGGAAGATACAGCACTCTGTTAATCTCTGGGGGCTGTGCAGGGAAAATAAGGGGAAGTCTAGGATCTAGTAAGGCATTAAATCAGAGTGAGACTACCACATAATGAACACCAGGCCCCTCAGAAAAGAACACCTACAAGGAGACAGTATGAAAAGACTGCTTCAACACTGGTGCTAAATGGAGGGGGGGAAATTCCACCCTGAGGATTCTTAACCACATTCTGGCTCTCACTGCATTGGGGTCCAGAATCACACTACCTGTGTAGCTCCCATAATCCCAGGCGTTTGTGTCCACAGGAACAGGGCAAGAACCTTAAGCCTAGACCTCAAAGAATTATGTTTAGGAATAAATTTCCAATTAATATATTTCACAATGCAAAATCAGGGAATACGTTCAAGGATACAAGCCACCATGAAAAAGAATCGACAGAAGCAATAGATATCAAAAGCAAACCCACAAAACAGCAAACCCACAAAGAAATAAAATTTAGAATTACCAAATAGAATATATAAAGTACACATGTCTACTATGTTTGAGGAAATTAGAGAAGATATCAAACTCATGATGTAAGACTCTTAAAAAATTAAAATTTGGAAAAGAACCAAGTAAATCTTCTCAAATTAGAAAACCTTAAAAATAAAATAACATAATGAAGTTAGAAATGCAAAGGATAGGTTAAAACAGAATATTAGACATCTTTGAGGAGAGAATTAGTTAACTGGAATATACATTTGAAGAAATATCACAGAATGAATCACAGAGATATAAAGAGAGAAAAGGAAATATTAATGAGGAATTGAGAGATATGATCATAGAGTCTACCATCCATCTATTTGAAGTTTCTGAAGGAGATAATGCAAGGGTGAAGAAGAAATATTTGAAGAGATAATGGCTGAGAATTTTTCCAAATTAATGATAAACATAAAACACAAATTTTGAGTAGGAATATAAATTCTAAAATACTAAAAACAATAGTATATTAATTAGGAGGGGCATAATTAAAACTAAGTCATCCTAAGGTTTTTGTATTCTTTAGAAAGTAAATATATTAATTGACCTTGGATTTTGTTAACTTTATATTTTAACGTTTTAGGGAAACCATTGTAGGATAATACACTACTTCCAGCAAGCAGATGGAAAAATTATAATAAGGAAGAAACAGGAGGAAAATCCCAGTCAATCCAAAAGCAGGCAAGAAAAAAGAAAAGTATAAGAAAAAGTAGAACAAAGAGAAAGCACAAAAATAAGGTATTAGAAATAAATAAAATATATCAATAAGCACAATAGATGGAAGTGGATTAAACTCATCAGTTAAAAGGCACAAATTGTCAGACAGGATCTTTTTTAAAAATTATATATATATATACATATATTACACTGGAGACACACCGAGGACATAAAGACTCAGAAGAGCTGAAAATTAAAAGATATACATAAAAAATACCAACCACAAGAGAGTTGACATCAATAATAGGAAAAATAGTAAAGCAATAAACATTCGTAGAGACAAATGGGATCACTAGACCATAATAAAATTATCAATTTTATTATCAATTCCACCAGGAGGATAGAATAATCTTAAACCTATATGCACCTATTAATATAACATATATTTTTAAATGACAAGACTTCAAAAGAAACCGATATAGAGGAGTATTTTTAACATTCTTTGCTAAATAATTGATAGACCAAGCAATTTTTTTTTAATCAGAAAAGAATATAGAACATTTGAACAACACAATTAACTATCCTGACTTGTTCCCTAAAATTGCAGAATTTGTTTCAAGCACACATGGAACATTTATAAAAACTGACCATATTCTGGGCCATAAACTAAGCTTCAACACATCTCTAAAAACTGTTAATATACAAACCACATTCTTTAGCCCCAGTGCAAATAATTTAGAAATCAATAATAAAAAGATTTTTTTTAAATCCTCTATACATGTGTAGTTACAAACACCTTTTAAATAGCCTTAATTTAAAGAAGAAACCATAACTGAAAATACAAATACTCTGAACTAAACAATCATAAATATATTACCTATCAAAACTAATGTGTTGGGACTTCCCTGGTGACACAGTGGTTGAGAGTCTGCCTGCCGATGCAAGGGACACGGGTTCGTGCCCCGGTCCGGGAAGATCCCACATGCCACGGAGCGGCTGGGCCCGTGAGCCATGACCGCTGAGCCTGCGCATCCGGAGCCTGTGCTCCGCAACGGGAGAGGCCACAACAGTGAGAGGTCCACGTACCACTAAAAAAAAAAACAAAAAACTCATGTGTTGCAGCTATATACTACTTAAAGAGAAATTTATAGGCTTAAATGCTTATTTTAGGAGGAAAATTCTTTAAAAGGCTGAAAGTTAATGAACTAAATGTACAACTTAAGTAATTATATAAAGAACAACAGAATAAAGCTTTTTTAAATGTAGGTGGGAAGAAACAGTGAAAGTAAGAGTTGAAATTAATGAACAAAATGAAGATACTCAAAACAAAGGGATTTTAAAAAAACCAAAGCTGGTCTTTCACAAGAGCTTAAAACACAGATAATTCTCTTGCAAGATTGTTCCAAAAAAAAAATGCATACACTAAAAAATATATTCAGTACTCAGGCAAACCCAGGCATATGCATCAAGGTTCAGTGGAACTCACTCAAGGTGTTTTAACCTGTTAAGGTTTCAGTACATGGGATTAGGGCCTAAATATGGCCAGAGGGTCTGATAGAGCCTTTTCAGGTTGAACTTGTGAGTATGACTCCAATAACAATTTAGAACTACCCCAAGGGGAGCTACTTCCTCTGAAGCCACCACTGGAGCAGCAAGTTTAAGAACACTCTCCCATAGCTGATGTCACGGCCACAACCACAGTGGCCTCCTGTAGTCCAGGACTTGGGCATGGACACTGGAGCACTATACACAAAAACACCCAAACACCCAAAAGGGGGCAGGAAAATTGCCTCTGCTTCACTAACGCCTTCCAAATTTTGCACCCGTGCATCTAATTAGTGAAAACTAGTTTGTCTCTCTAAAGGAGTGGGGGAGGGTTGAAAGGGCCAATCGACACACAAGTCCCCCGCCTAACACCTCCGTCACCACTTGTTTCCATCGAGCTGTGATCACTTCTCGCACACAGACCCTGAAAATGCCTAAAATTAGAAATTTGCCCAAACTTCACAAGAATCAAGAGAGAACAATTTGTTTAAATTCCATTTTGCCATCAAGTAAAACTAGGTGCCCTTTGGCACAAGAATGATCCTATCATCAGCTGGAATAATACTGAAAATACAGATAACGTGTATGAAGGATTATAAACATTCGATGGGCAGGTGACATTGTTTTAGAAAGGTGATAGAAATTTTGTTAAACTCTTTCAAGTCTGCTGTATGTGCTCATTTACCCACTGAAGTCTGAAGACGTCAATGAAGCTGCCAGGGAGTTTGTATAACGTAAGAAAAGGAAAGCAAATCTCTTCCCAAAGTCTTCATTTGGTCCAAGATCCTACATACAGGATTCTAATTAACATGAAAGGAAATACTGATTGCAGGTAATAATAAACATATCACACCCCAGATATACAGCACCGAAATACAACATAGCACAGAACATAAATATGTGCACTCACCCTTTGTATTAGTTTTCTATTGCTGTATTACAGATTACAACAATTTTAGTGGCTTAAGACAACATACATTAATATCTCACAGTTCCTGTGCAGGAGTCCAGGCACAGCTTAGCTGCATTCTCTGCTCAGGGTCTCACAAGGCAGGAATCAAAGTGTTGGCCAGGGCTGGAGACTCATCTGAACCTTGGGTTCTTTGCCAAGTTCACATGGTTGTCGGCAGAATCCATTTCATTGCAGCCACAGAACTCATGGTAGCTTGCTTCTTTGGGGCCAGCAGGAGAGATTGTCTCTGACCTCTAGAATTTCTTTTAAAAGGCTCACCTGATGAGGTCAGGCCCACACAGAATAATCTCTCTTCTGATCAATTTAAAGTAGACTGATTAGGGACCTTAACTACATCTGCAAAATCCCTTCACCTTTGCCAATTTTTTTGGTTAAAAACAAGTTAGGGACTTCCCTCATGGTGCAATGGTTAAGAATCTGCCTGCCAATGCAGGGGACACGGGTTTGAGCCCTGGTCCAGGAAGATCCCACGTGCCACAGAGCAACTAAGCCTGTGTACCACAACTACTGAGCCTGCACTCTAGAGCCTGCAAACCACAACTACTGAGCCCACATGCTACAACTACTGAAGCCCGTGTGCCTAGAACCCGTGCTCTGCAATAAGAGAAGCCACCGCAATAAGAAGCCCACGCACCGCAATGAAGAGTAGCCCCCACCCACTGCAACTAGAGAAAGACCATGCACAGCAACGAAGACCCATTGCAGCCATAAGTAAACTTATTTTAAAAAAAAACAAGTTAAATTCCATCAAGAGCAGGGAATTATACAAGGGTGTGTGTCATTGCGTTCATCTTCGAATTCTGCCCACCACACCCTTAGTGTGGCAAAATAGCAAGGAAGCCTTTGTACATTTCCCACACTGGGTCTATGGCTAATGTTGTATTCCCGCGTGGAAATGAGCAGTCAGTCTCTCACAGAATATTACTTATCGTTGTTTCATCTTCTGACCTTTTTGGTGATTCATTCACAAAACATTTTCCTCCTGCCCACAGCATACTACTACTGTACAAAGTGCTGGTGTGCAAAAATGAATAGTCCTTGTTCACAAGGACACCACGACCATGACCCCCTTTTCCCATCAGCTGCATAAGAGCAGAGTCAAGCCGGTCTTTTGTTCGTCAACTTATTAGTCAACCATTTTGCTACATTACTCGATGGTTTTCTGCGAAAACCTTCCTCTAGCACAACTGCAGAGGCGGTTATTAAGCTTCATTTTATTACGAGCATGAATGTTGGAGCCTGAGGCCAATGCCCAAACCAGATGTTTCAGGAAACCATTCTGACCTGCTCTGTGTTTAGTGAAAAGAATAATGATCTGTTTCAAACCAACTACCCAAGCAAAGACTCACACCCTTTCTCTTCTAAAAATCATCAAGGATAAGGGGAAACCTGCTTCAACAGCAAACTGTTCGTGAGCATGTCAGGACAAACCACAAGGTTTCTTCCCAGTGTTCAAGCAAAGCTACGGTGCAAAGCTGATAAACCCACACCCTGGAGTAGTCACCCACACCCGGGCATCCACTGAGCACCTGAAGGATTTCTGAAGTTAGCTGTCTGGGATTCAGAAGCTCAGGCAGATGGCCATTTACCCAGTAATTCTCAATCAATTTAACTGAATTTGAATTTTAAGGGCTGGAATCTGTTCTTGGGCTTAAAGAATGGGCAGTTACACATATTATCTTGTGTAGCCGTATGAGTGAACCTTGCCATCAGAACCAGATCAACGGTCCCAGAGCCTGGCTGTCCCGTGAGACAGCAACATGGAGAGGTTATGGCGGGAAGACACCTTCAAGGTATTTTCCAAAAATAACTAATCACTTCGGTGCTGTTCCACTTTACGTGCATTATTAGTAAGTAAAATAAATTGCTTGATAATAGTTATTGCTTCAAAAGCAAGTGGCATGTTTATATTTTGTCTAAGTGTTCCATTACCCTAGGGAGGTGGCAAGGGATCAGAGCGGTCAGCTGCCAGGAGGAAGAATGGCTCAAAGCTGCTGTTACATTTTATACCCAGTCTTATGGTTGTAATAGATAATACATAAACAATAGATTATAATATATGTCGTACATAAAGTTATATATAAAAATCATATATAATTATATGTAAATAAATAATATACATAATAAATATATAATTATATGTATTATGTAATATATAATGTATAGTAGCAGAGCCAAAGCTGCTTTAATAACAAATAAGCTGAGAGAAGAAGAAAGCTAGAAGATAAAGTTCTCTAGCCTATTTAAGTACCTAAGTGCCCTGGTCTATGGGTCAGAATGCTTCCTTCACTTGCCCAGAGTGACACTTAGTTATGGACTCTGATCTGGTGTCCTCTAAGAATATATAATATGATTGATTACATTAACTAATCCATTGTTAGGGAAAAGAAGGAAAGAAAGAAAGAAAGAGGGAGAGGAAGGAAGGAAGGAAGGAAGAAGGAAAGAAAGAAAGAAAGAAAGGAAAGAAAAGAAAGAAAGAAAAGAAAGGAGAGAGAGAAAGAAAGAAAGAGAGAGAAAGAAAGAAAGAAAAGAAAGAAAGAGAGAGAGAAAGAAAGAAAAAGAAAGAAAGGAAGGAAGAACGAAAGGGGGAAAGAAAGAAAGAGGGAGAGGAAGGAAGGAAGGAAGGAAGAAGGAAAGAAAGAAAGAAAGAAAGAAGGAAAGAAAAGAAAGAAAGAAAAGAAAGAAGGAGAGAGAGAAAGAAAGAAAGAGAGAGAAAGAAAGAAAGAAAAGAAAGAAAGAGAGAGAGAAAGAAAGAAAGGAAGGAAGAACGAAAGGGGGAGGGAGGGAGAGAGGAGGAGGGAGGGAGAGAGGAGGAGGAGGGAGGGGAATTTCGCTGCCAGGCCACAGTGCTAAACCCATTCAAAGACATCTCCTGTTATTACTTTTCTCATTTCCTGCAGTTGAAGACCACTTCCATTTTAAATGACATTAACATAATGAGCCATTCTCCAAGGAGTACAAAATGTTCTGTTAGTTCAACATCCCATTCCCATCCCATTCAATGATACAATCGACATTTCAAAATGTCTCACTGTGGCCTATAAAAATAGGCATACTCTTTTTTAAGGAGGAAATGGAGAACTTGGAGACCAAATTCCTCTGTAGAATCCCAGCTCACTCTCTCCTCTAACCACTTCCTCTCTACCACAGTCCTTCCTTCTCCCTCCCCTTGTAGCAGTCAATCACACACACACACATGCACACACACACACACACACACACGTGCATGCATGCACACAGGCACACACGCACTCCGCCACCTTCCCAGTTTCCAGTAGAACTTAGTGACTGCTGCCAGGTGCTTGCAGTGTTCACCTGTAAGGCCCAGTAATAGAGGCTTAGCTGGAGATCATGAGTGAATATCACTGCATTCAAGTGACAACATGAGATTTTTGCAAGGCTACAGATACAATATTAATTATTTACCCAAAAAATGACTTGCACCTGCATTCAAATGTAACTGTAGCAAATAAAATTTATAATATGCGATGATTTTAGCTCCTTTATCACATATTTGTTTCTTAAAGCAATTACGTTCAAAGAGGCTCCCTCAGGCAATAAATCCTTACGTTTAACTTAACTCCCATTTTCCATCCTAACCAGGCTCCTCTGTAATAAAACCAAAACTCACCTGACATGTTTGTAGAGCACTTTATCCAAAGAGTCCTAAAGGCTTTACAGATTTCATTGTATCAGAGGGAAGGGAGTAAATTATTCACTTTACAGAGAGCTGTGAATAATGTTTCCTGGCTTCTTCAGTCTACTACCTCTAACAGTGATACACTAAATCAGGCTCCTCCAGCCATTTACAGGCATACATCCATCTGTAAGCTTGCAGAAACCCAGAGAGGCTAGATCTACTCTCCCACACCATGCCTCGATCCCTTTTTCCTGTCTTTAATCACAAACCACCTTTCCCTCTTCACTCTGATTTTTACTCACCCAGTCAAAATGTGGAAAAAGAAAATGAGAACATTTCAAAAATTTAAGAATCAACGCACTAATGTAATCCCCAGTTACTCTGAAATGTTAATGCCATTTCCAAGAACAAGCCTCCATTCCATCCTAAAGGCTGCCCCTTGCCATTCATCACCAAAATTAGCTTCCGTCTGCTAACCTGCATACTACCATTGGTCACCAATGGAAGCAAAATGGAGGGAAAAAAAGGAATAGTGATTCGTTAAAATAAAATAATATTCAAAGACAGACAATATTTACATATATAAGTGGTAGCAGCCATGAGAATATCATCAATAAAACACTAAAGAAGGGGCTTCCCTGGTGGCGCAGCGGTTAAGGGTCTGCCTGCCAATGCAGGGGACACGGTTTCAAGCCCTGGTCTGGGAGGATCCCACATGCTGCGGAGCGGCTGGCCCCGTGAGCCACGATTACTGAGCCTGCGCATCTGGAGCCTGTGCTCTGCAACAAGAGAGGCCGCGATAGTGAGAGGCCCGCGCACCGCGTTGAGGAGTGGCCCCCACTTGCCGCAGCTAGAGAAAGCCCTCGCACAGAAACGAAGAGCCAACACAGCCATAAATAAATAAATAAATTTAAAATTAAAAAAAAAAAAAAACACTAAAGAAGACCAAAAAAAGAACTATAAGAACTCCCTTTCAAGGAACGAGTGACAAAGCCCATAATCACGTCTTATACTACGCCATGCTTTTCTCAGAGAACCAAGCAGAATCATCCCATCCTTGCTCAAGGAAAATAAACTGGGAGGAAATGCATCATTTGGCTGTGTTCGTTTCTGGAATTTTCAACAATAATCCCCCTTGGAATCACTCAATCAACCAACATTAATCAAGCACTGTTCTAGGCCTGATGAGGGTATAAACACACACAGTCCCTGCCTACAAGGTGATCCACTGGGCATAGCTTTATGTTTTCTACCACTGACCTAGATTATCTGGGCATTATCCTGAAAGAGTTCACCATGGAATTTCTAATTTGTCACTAGGAGTACACACGAACCCCAATATTCTTTTTAACGTTAACGTTACTTACACCATCATAATGAATAGATGCAGAACTGCAAGTAAACAGCTTTATAGACGAAGAATCAATGCACTAAACGTTTCAGCTTCACTCTAGTATCTAATCAAGCCAAGAGCAGCTTATTGCCGTGTATAGGCCAAATCAATAAAACATACACCTTAAAAATACCTATAAAATAGAATGCTACAGAACAGATACTAAGGGACTGCAAGAACCAATTACACTGTACAATTATACAGCATAAAAACAACAGCAAGTAGTTATCTTAACTGCCCATGAAAAATTATGGGATGTTTGAAGCTAACTTGCTTTCCCATTACATCTTTCTCAAACAAAATCCAATACCAGGAGAATATTTATAGTCCTTTATTCACATATTCTGGCACTGTCACCACAATTGAAATTTTTAGTGCTGAATAAGACTAAGGAGGCAATGATTCAAAAATTGTATTCAAAGCATGAGTTCCTTTTGGTCCCAAAGAGGACACTGCTTAAGGTTGCAGAGAGACCGTGTCTTCAATCTCGGTAAGTGGTCTGCGCTCCTAGGCTCACATAGTTGCGGTCTTTCATGGGACCCTATTACCCTTCCTTGTCCCTGCTTTAGCACATGTGAGGAAAGCACTGTTTCTCTGCAGATACATCTGCTGGTGACCCTGTGCTTTCTTTGCCTCCAGAATCTCTGCAGCTGGAGATTCCCAACGGAGACTGATCTCCACCCCCGGCATCTGGTCAGGACATCCCTTCAGCAGCTACGGGGACATACCCCAGACCCCAAAACCAGCTCGTGCGGCCAGAACATGGGAACAGAAGAAGAGGGAAGAGGAAGGGAAGAGAAGACATGAATGGAAGGAAACATGGAGAAAATAAAGATATGAAAAGAAATGAAATGAAAAAAATGAAAGGAAAGGGAAGGACATATGACCCAAAAGTTTGAAAATCATTTTAATCTGTATGAGGAGCTCTGAACACCCATTTTAAGGTCACTACTTGACATTGATGAGACTCTAAATGATGTGGGCTCAAGTCCTGAAGGCTATAGCTTTAAAAGGGCCATGGCCAAGTCTAAAAGTGAATGAATTATGTGTAAGGCTGGGTGCTCTATTGCATGAGGAATGGATGGAAAAAATGGTTATATGTAGCCTGAAAAAAATAACTCACAGAGGAAAAAGGTCAGTATCTCAGATACTTAAACAGGTGTCACGTAAAGAGGGATGAGACTCATTCCCCAAGAACTCATAGCCAGAGCAGTGGGAGCTACTGGGAGAAACAGTTTTCAGTGTAAGGAAGGATTTCCTAAAAATTGGGTCCCCATACAGGAATAGGTTATCTCAGGCCCCAGAAAACTCCTGTCACTGAAGAGAGCCAAGACCAGACATCTACCAAATGGACAGAAGAGAAGCTTTCCCTTCGGAGAAGAGGGGGCTTGATGACTCTTATGGCCCCTCTACACTCCAGCCTCTTGGGAGGGAATGGCATCAGGCACCAGGACCACTGCAGGCAATAGAGCATCCGAGAGAGAAAATATCCTGGCTGCCCTAGAACAGAGAACATTCCAGAACTGAACAGCAGCTAACTGCTCTGAAAACCAAAAAAAAATCACACCAGGGGAATCCAAGGAATTGTGTCCCGATTAAGCATAATGAGTAGCAAAATGAAGGTCCATCCAGTGGAGTGGCACACAGCCCAACTGCTGAAGACAGCTGAGAATATTCTAAGAAGGAAATAGGCAAGCCAGAGTTGCCATAGTAAAGTAGAGAGATTTTTTTGTTTTTTAAGAAATCTTTCACACGCATTCTCCCTCTTTTGTTTGGTTTTTTATGTCTCATTTTTGCTCTATAAACTATTACAATATATTTGAAGCTAAAATAGATGTTTTATGTTTTACCATGATTAAATAACTTTTTCCTGTGAATACAGCCATAGCATCTCACTGGTTTTGTGTGGGCTTTGTTTTCACACCTGCCTAAAGCGTTCACACTGTCCTGCTGCCCAGAAAAGTGACTCCAGTGACTGGGGGTGAGGAGAGTCTACAGGTGGAAATGAGAAGTCCCTCCAGGTTCAGGGTCCCAAACTAAACACCCGAGGGGAGCTTTACGGAGGTGGCAGCAGGTGCTCAGACCTCGCCCCAGTGTCTTTAACGGTTTAATAATCTGCACTCACCTCTTTCATTTTGCTCCATCCTCACCCCCGTAGAGCCTCACCGTGAAATCAGGGTCCCCTTCAGGAGCCCACCCAGCTCTGCTAAGCATTTATTTTGGCAGGACAGGCCCTCGAGGTTATGCTCAGCCCACACAGGTCAGCTGGGGTCCCCGGCCACTCAGGGAACCAGGCTGATGGGGCTGGAGCCCGGCCAGTTGCAGAGGCAAGGGGAAAGAGGACAGGAGAGTCACTGAAGTGACAAACCTCACTTCCCCTTGCATGTCATTGGTTGGAGCAAGTCATGCGGCCATGCCTGATTTCAAAGGGAGCAGAGATCCGATCCTACTGGGGCCCTGAGTTAGAGGGACCAGTGTTTGTGAGAAGCCCTAAGGGTCTCCACCACGACGGAGTGATTCTAACCTAACTGGCCTGAAGTCTGTGTGAAGCTAAGTACTCCACACTAAGGGGAGGTGCAGGTGTGCAGGAACGACCACCAGGAATGGAGGTCCTGATGCTGGCTACACTGCACTTGGGGCTAGATCAGGGCTTTTCAACAGAACAACCTGGAGCCCATTAAAGACTATTAATCGCACAGCTCCCAGCAAGGGCGACTGAGCAGAATCTCAGCTTGTGGTTTCTGGGGGAAGCACTGAACCCATGGCCTCCTAAGACCCTTTCCCACCCCACTTCCCCCAAGTCACACTTTTAAGATCACCTGTTATCTAGATTTAGAAAGGAGCCTGTGGCCAAAATTTGCTCGTGCCTCTAACCCCCATGGCTGAGTCCGTCAGAGCATTGTTACATCACTGCCTCCTGAATATTTCTATGCCAGGTTTACATGTCATCTGAGCCAATGTTAGCTCTGAGAGGGTAAAGCTGTAAGAGCACAGTTGGCACATCCCCATGCAGCCTAGGCCTCCCGATGCCTGCAGCTGCTCAGATGAGGTAGCAGCTCATGTGCAAACATCTTAAAGGTAATCATTCAAATGAGACAGCCTCCTCATTAGTGTCTATCGTTAACTGAGAAAAGAAAGAAGCATGTAAAACATCTTTCTTTTTTTCTCCTGAATGTGTCTGGAATTTCAATCTTCTCCAAGTAAACGTGGATCCATTAGGTTGTTTTAGAAACGAATGCTTTGTGTTTCCAATTCTTGGCTGTGGCAAAGTCTCCTCTTCATTTCTAACTCTTTTTACTGGAGGACCCCTGGAGAAAGTAGTTTGGGGAGCTCCATCCTTATTAGAGGCCGATCAAGCAGAGCTTGTTCACTGGGTTTCAGCTTTCCTTTCATGGTATCAGGGGCAGGATATTATTTGCAAGCAGCCAAGGTAATTACCATCCAGCGGGGTCCAATTGTTTTCAATTAAATGCTTTACTGCAGTCTTTAGTTTTTAATACCATTGCGGCCATCGGCTTTCACTGCAGATCTACAAGCCAAAAGCCCAGGCCACATCTTAATGCCATTAAGTCCTGAGAACCACTTTCCTCCAAGGTGAAGAAACTCGATAGTCAGCAAACAGATGGCGATAGTCCTGTGGATCTTTGGTGGCCTGGGGAAAGCTATGGTATAGGATTCTAGAAGGTCGCTCTCAGAAAGACGAGCACTTCCTCTTCTTGCCTGAACTGTAAGGTAATTGTCTTAATCCTCCACTTCCTTTCAACAGGCGATGCTCAACTTTAACTACCCGGCTTCCCAGTTTCCACCCAGCCTCAGTATTCTAAAGCTCTGGCATTCAAAGTCTCTGAACTATAATAGCACCAGATGTATTGTTTTGGTAGAGACATTTTCCATTTTTGATATTCAATATTAACTCTGAGTAGCTCACCGTGACCTGACCCAGAATCTAGGTGGGGGTCAGTTGTAAAGAGCCACCCAGGATACCCTATAGAGGCTCACATTGTGACAGAAGGTATTTTAACTGTTTTTATAGTTTAGAATCTGGGCTCCATTTCTGAGGTCACAAAGTTATCAGAAATTAACTCGGGCTTTTTATGGACTTCTCAAAGGTGACAACCCAGGGGCTAGACTTGGAGTTTCCAGCACAAATTTAGCTCACCCCTGGTGGTTTAAACTGCGGATCGGGCTTCCCTGGTGGCGCAGTGGCTGAGAGTCCGCCTGCCGATGCCGGGGACGCGGGTTCGTGCCCCGGTCCGGGAGGATCCCGCACGCCGCGGAGCAGCTGGGCCCTTGAGCCATGGCCGCTGAGCCTGCGCATCCGGAGCCTGTGCTCCGCAACGGGAGAGGCCACAACAGTGAGAGGACCGCGTACCGCAAAAAAAAGAAAAGAGCCAGTGTGCATTTCGCCAAGTTCTCTTCCTCTAATTGAGGTGATGGCGAAGCACAGGCCAAAAGGAAGCCTCTTGTCAATTGGATCCCCAAAGGTCTACCACAAGCAGTGCCCCCTGCTGACCCACACTGGACATGCAGCCTGAGTGAGGAATAAACCTGTATTGTAGATGTTAGATGTTATTGTTTGTTACAGCAACATAATCTGTCCCGTGGGACTACTGCACTATGCTAATAAACAAGCTCTAGATAATGCAGGAACATCAAGTTGGAGAAAAGGATGTATGAAAATACTGAAAATTTGCTAAGGAATTTTTAAGCAGATATGCCGAGGAATGTCATGAAGAGTAAAAAGGCAAGAGCAGCGGCTCCCAGACTTCGGTGTCCATCACAGTCCCCTGGGGAGCTTCTAATAATCCTGATTCTCAGGTCAACACCCACACAAATTAAATCAGAATGTCTGGGGGTGGGAGCCAAGCATCGGAATGTTATAAAGATCCCCCAATAATTCCCATGTGCAAGAAAGTTTGGGAACCATTCTATCAAAGTATTTTTATCTTAATTTAAAAAAAAAACTTTTTTGATGAGCCTAAAAATATTTATTTCAAGGAAGTCAAAGAGCAATGGTGGCCATGCTGGAAAAGAAAGGTATCAAGCCAAAGATCTAACTGGGAGGGCAAATCCACATCACTTGGGTAGAAAGGGAAGGAACTCTTCCGGCAAACACTCCTGTAAACGCCTGCTCAGTACATATTTAAGGGACCCACTGTCTGTGGCTTTAGTTACCTGATACCATCTTCAGGAGTCTTTTCAGCAAAATATGACAGCATCTTTGGAACTGCTTTTATGCAAGACATGCATACCCCGCTGTTCTCCCCAGGCTCTTTGGCTTGGGTTATCACCCGAGGGCTCTGGTAGTTTCCCCACAGTTCAGGTCTCAGTCTGGGCTTCAGAAAGGAGAGAAGCAGCCGACCCTCTGCACCCAACAGTCAGTCCTGGATACAAAGTCCTGCCCCAATCTGCCTCCATGCAAGATGACACATTGGAAATCTCATGGTATTGAATTGCTCTCTCTAGAAACGAACAAAGAAAGGAATTAGATATGTATAAGTTCCTCACGCACCATTTGCCGCCCACCCCTAAATACCCCAAACTATTTTTATAAGGCTTATGACAAATCTGAGCAAGGTCGGCCCAACCTGGAAAAGTCCCAGGAGCCCTTCGGTTGCCTGTCGGTGCTGGGCCTCAATACACACGGATAATCACACGGGTCCTCTCTGCTCACACACCCTTCCCACCCGTATGCCCAGCCGTCTTTCCTGTTGGGCCTTTGGAGTTATTCAAGACACCGTGCACGTAGCACAGCAATCAGTTGCTTTCTCCTCAGATGGCTTGGCTAATGGCCACTTCCTGTGGTTGTCAAATGAAAAGTGAAGAACTAACACATCCCCGCTGACTTACTGTATCACTTCCCGTATCTGACTATCTGGCAGCCGGCATAATGTAGCATCACTCGTAAATTAAGAGCCTTTAGCGTGGGTTCTGCAGCTGAGCCCTCCACCCCTTTGTGCTGATTATAAGGAAACCTTGCCAGGACTTCCATTATGAATAGGCATTTCCTAAAATGTAGCTCCAGCAGCTCTGACATCTAATCATGTATTAAGTGAATGAATAGAGGCTGTATATGCACCCTGTGTACCCCTGAGCTCATTCTGAAGATTAAAAGGACTTCTTCAGTGTTCTCCCGGCACACACGATGCGCACGACGTCCGCTCTCACCTTGACCGCACCTCGCCGGACCTCCAGCCCATCCCCCCCCTCTTCCGCATTCCTGGGCTTGCCCGGTTCCTCCCCCCATCACGCCCTGCCCTGTGGTGCTGCTGCTGGACCGCTGCATTAGGGTCCCCTCAGCCTCCCCTCACAGGTGTACAGGTGGGCGGGCTCCACGGCGCCGATGTTCGCAGAGATTCCCTCTCTAGCCTGGCTGATACTTGAGGGCAAAAGACTCTCCTGATGCCTAAATGGAATTGTGTGTGTGTGTTTGTCTTGTTCAGTTATTTTGTTTCTTCGGTGTAGAATTGTGAGTGGCACCAGGTTTGGAGTCAGATGACCCAATTCTCATGCTGGCTCTGCTTTACCCACCGTGTGGCCCCCAGCAGCCCTTCCGGGACCTGAGCTGTGTTTGGGCAAATCACAATCGCTCTGATCCACAAGTTCCCCATCTGTAAAATGGGAATAACACCAAAATCTTTACTCTCAGCGTTGTGAATATGCGAAAATACTTTACAAAATGAAAATACATTAGCTGTCATTATGGCTCAAAATAATAAGAATGGACTCACCAGCGCTGCTTTCATCATGACTTCACTATTTATGAGCCACATGTCCTGAAACAAGATACTTAATACTTCGGGGACTTCACACAACTCATGGCTCATAAGTTTGTTGTGAAGATTAAGATGAGATGATATGAAATACACAGCACAGTACCTGGCAAAAAGTAAGTACTCAGTAAATGACAACTGCTTTTATTTTTATTCTTCTTATTGTTTGACTAGGACATGCAAATAAAAGACTTGAACAAGAAAAATAAGTGAGGTGCCATTTTTTATATTTTATGAGTCTCAAAAAGAAAAGATCAGGGAAGCAGACTTTTCACATTTCCAAAATGACTTTGATTCCAAAATAAAGACTGACACTTGATAGCTCTGGAATATTGTCTAGCAGATTTGGGAACTCTGAAAAAAAAAAGAGAACAGCTGACACACTACAGCTTAAATATAATCAGTCACTGAAATTGCTCTGCAATTTGTTTCAGTGTTTTTCTGTGGATTTCTTTTTTTAACTATACATGTGTCCTAAATATATAATTATATGGCCGAATATAATAGCTCATTTAGAGTTATTGAGGTCTATTATATAGTCCAATAGGATCATGGGGTGGGGTTTGGAGAGGAGTGATGGTTATTAACTTGAATGAGTACCAAACACAAGCCTGGAGAGATGTTAATAGATGGGCTTAGTACCCTTTTTCTTCTTGCCTTTGCCAAAGACAGATCGTTTTCTTGCCCAAAACTAGATTGTTTTAAATTGATGTTATATATTCCTTCAAAAGATCAAGGAAGCCTCTATGTAAAACTTCTTAAGGGCAGAGTATAAGTGTGGGTCTGTATGAGTTATGTGTCTATGTGTGTGTGTGTGTTTGTGTGTGTGTCCGTCTGGAGCGTGTGTATTCCAAAATGCCAAAACCTGTGTCTTGGAGATAAGACATGCTCAATTTTTCAAGGAATAAATAAGTCATGCAAATTCCTCCCTCCCCAGACACCTTCCTTGTGCACCAGTCTATGAAATGAGTATAACTTTTAGGCCAAACAGGAGAACACACTTTTCCTGCCACCCTCACTTGGATTGCAAATAGAATTGGCCAGAGCCATGATCTTCTAGTAGAGTTAATCACTTTGCCAATATATCCCTGTTGATTAACTGATGAATTCAATGCAGGCCTTTTGTCAATTTCCATTCCTATTGGATAGTTTCTCTCCCTTCAAGATAAATTAGTCAGGGCGTTGGAGACTATATACTCAAAATCCACTATCTAATTTATTTTTAATCCCAAGAAAAACCAAGACTGACGAAAGCTTGGATATGCCTTAAACAACTGACTCCTGAGATTCAGGGACAGAAATGCCTCATGTCATCACTCCACTGTGTGTACAAGGGCTCTCGGGGTTCTGAGCCCTCGAGCAAGGAGTCCAGTCTGCTTGTTTAAGCCAACTCAAACCTGGTTTGAATCGACCTGGTCAATCTTTAACTTCCTGCATTAAAGTTTGTGAAGAACCACGTTTCATCCAGAATACATTCATCTTCCTGAGGGGCACTACGTCAGCAGAAAACTGTCACCTACAGAGGCGATCAGAGCACGTGAATGATGCTCGGGTCTGGACCTACACGCTGCATGGTCTGCTCCAGAATGTCTGTGTTTGCTGTCACAGGGAGAATTTTCATCAGGCCTGATTCTCACCTTCCAAAGATCCAAATGTCTCCAAGGATGCTCAATAAGGCATCTGTCTTCTCTAAGGAATTCACAGGAACCTTCTGGGGCTCCCAGATATCTGTGACCAACCAAGGGCTCAAGCAACCACCACAGGGTAATTCCATGTTGGATTTTGTACTCTAAGTAATTTCAGATCCTGGGATCCAATTTTCAACATCTGTCATTCTCCAGGGTTCAATCCAAGGCCCCCACACTCCTGGCCATGGTCCCCCAGGAAGCCGGGCGAACTCTACACGGACTGCGTTCTGGGGGTTCCAGCTTTCTTCTTGTCATTGCAAAGGTCTCCGTCTGGTGGAGGAGCCCAGAAACCATGAGGGCTGTACGTGTTGTGTGGAGGCCATACATATAAGCGGAAACATTCGTCTCTCTGCAGAGGGAAGGCTGCTACAAAGGGAGAAAGAGGAGGCGTCTCAATCCAGTGTGAGGGTCTCAAGATACACTGGGATTGATATGGGGCCCTATGATGGCTCAGCAAGGGGAGCCAGCTTCAAGGAGGAAGGGACGACAGAAGGAAACATCTCGGTGAGAAAGACCATTGAGCCTTCAAGTCTTTCCATGATGCCCTCAGAATATCCCAAAGTTGATTTGAGTCCAATTGGTACTGAGCTCTCCTTCTACCCCCATGACGGCACTTGGATAATATCCTCCTTCCCTTCCACCAACCATCTGTTGCTTCAGTCTCGCTCTCAAAGTTTCTCACTCCTCTCCAGAATAAACCACGGGCTCCAGCCAGTGCTGGCTGCTTCTCTCTGACAGATGAACCCAGCTCACATTCCCAAGAGTCAGTGGGATTTGATGAGAAGCTGCCACCGGCTTTTGTGACTCATCCTCAGGATCCATCCAGACCAGGTTCTCACCCGAAAAGAACGGACCATCGGAGTGGGTCAGCCAGTAGTACCGGGTCCTACCACCCCACCCCCAGACAGGCCTCCTGGCCTTTGTTCTTGCAGTTTTCCCCACCAGGAACACCTTCCCTTGTTTTCCCCACCAAAAGTGTACCGTCTCCCTAGGCTCCACTCACATCCTTCCTCGTCTGGGAAGGCTTCCCGGTTGAGCCCAACCAGATGGGGCTGTTCGTTCCCATGAATCCTACAAGCCCTGTCGATGAGGAAAAGGGAATGATCAGCTTGCCCAATGAAGCCAGGGCACCTACCGTGAGCTGGACGCTTCTCCAAGTGCTTTGTACATAGAACTAATTTAACCCTCATTGTGGATACTGCTAATCACCTCCATCCACAGTAGAGGAAACTGAGGCACAAAGAGGACAGTTAACCTGCCCAGGTCACCACTAATAAGTCACCAAGCGGGATCCAACCCCAGCACCCGGGCCCTGGGGCTTGCCTTCTGCACCCCTCCTGAGGCCATGCTCCTGTTTATCTTTTCCACTGGACACACAGCCTGGCAAAGCCTCGCATCAGCTTTCGGTTTTGTGATTTTATGTGCCATGTCTTCACTCCAACCAGACTGCCAGTTCCAGGGGACCAGGATGCAGACATTGTAGAATGAAGCTGGCAGGCAGCTGGGGTCCCTGCCCTCCACCTTGGAGCATTTGGAGGACCCTGGCTAAGCCGGCTCTCTGTTTTGTTTTAAATCCACAGCATAACCAATGTTTCTCTTTAGGGTTCCTAAAATGTGTCACTCCTGAGGCCAGGAGTAAACAGGGAAATGGCGCGAGAATCCAGCTCAGGGTCACGGAATCTGTACGTCTGCCGCGAGCGGCTACTGGCAGTGGATTTCGACCTTTGCACACAAACATGTGCGCCTTCCTGGCAGACAGGCTTTCCACCTGAGCAGAGGAGAGAGCTTCTGGGGTTGGGAGACCTTACTGCTTTGAGAGGAAAGTCGGTCTGCACAAGAATAAAGACTCGCCCAGATCCAGTCTAAAGCCCATCGGCCGGGGTTGAAGCCAGAAGTAAGCAAACAAAATCACTGTGTCCTCACATCTGCAGAGGCTGTGGTCATCCGCGCCGAGACCCGATCCCTGGCAGAACTGAGCTACGGTGGTCCGCAGCACGACGGCCGGGACTTGCAGGTCGTGGGGACGACAGGACACGCACGGGCAAGTCCACAGCCAGGAGACACAGCCCCTTTGTTAGCAGTGGGTTATGGGAGTTTGTCCTGCCGTTGATTCTGCAGATCCCTGCCGTGCAGCCACTTCCATTCACCACGGTTAATTCGATCCCTTCAGAAAGGTAGCAAGAAATACTGATTGCAAATCAAAGATCATCCCCATCCCAGGCCTGCCTTCCACCTTGCCCTCTACTTGACACTTGCTTCATGATTTAATTTACCTTTTGCTATTCACCTTTCTCTCTCTTGTTTACCTGGATCCCAATTGAATTGAGCAGCTGAATTTTCATTACTCAAGTCAGAGGTCTGAGGAAAGTATATGAGTTTGGATTCCTGCCAGCAGGGCCATGTCTGTTCTAGTTCATTCGCCATAAAATCGTGAATCAGCCGGACCCATGCTGCCTTGCTGCAGTTACGAGAGACATAGCAATGGGAGGAGATTCATAGACATGGAAAGAAGCTGATTTTTCTGCTAAGCTTTGCTCACCGTCAAGGACAAAAGCAGATCTGCCGCCAGTCTCTCTTGGCCTGAGCCTGAGAGAAGCAAACTGACACTGGGCAAAAGTAAGAGGCTTCAGATCCAGCTGCCTGTTCGTGGAGTTTCCTCACTGGAGCCCAGGGAAGAAGCATCAATGGTGCCATCAGGAGAGCTGAAACCCCCCTGAATCTCCAGCAACTCTCCCAAATCCCCTCCAATCAGCACTGCATCTAAATAAAAATACTGTATGTAAATAAAAATACTATACGAGACAGTTTCGAAATAAGCCTCCTGGCTTCTTCCTGGCCCCACCCCCGCAGTAGAACTTCCGGAGCTGCAGCAGGACGACACTTCCCTCCCGACACCCACTGACCACATCCCCAGCGCCTCCCTGTCACCGGAGCATGAACCTGGCCTCACTATGCTGAGATCCACCGAGACATGTTGTCGCTCATTGCCACTTTAAGCAAAGCTTTACATGACAGAGAAAAAGAACCAGGGACTGAAGGGCACACAGTCCTCTCTGCAGCCTGCAATCTCAACTTGCTAAGAGTCAGGCCATTGGCAGCTTTGCAGAGTTGAAAATGCCAAATGCTTCTGTGACCCAGATGAAGCAGTGGTAATAGGTAACAGTCTTGTCTTGGTGGGAAAGAAGACTGTGACCCCAATCCTGATTCAGTGACCTTTCCTTAAGGGTTCCCGGGCAGAGCAGGAGAGCCAGCCCAGCAGGCAAAATTGGAACGAGGGTGCTGCCTTCCAACCAAAACCTTTTTTTTTTTTTCAGATGCTCTCAAGGAAGAAGGAGTGGAGAGGGGATAAACAGAGATCTTGAGCTGAGAACTGTCCACATGCGATCCCTGGCTATTGTCTTCCCCATGGAACCAGACAGAGGAAATAGACTGAAGGACCTGTAAGTTTCTGAGTGAATCACATTGCGGAAGACACCCAACTGTGACCATTCAACCGGTTCAAAATCCTTGATTCTCCAAACCTGTGGAAACTGGGCCACAAAGCCATTGGTCCTGTAAAAGGACACACTCTGCAGTGTCCACTTTACACGTGGCCATGGAGGATAACAGGCAAGGCTGAACTGCCCAGAGAGCCCAGTGGACGAGGGAGCTGGTTTCTCCCGGAGAGCAGAACCAGCTGTGGCCAGGGGCTAAACTTAGTCTCCCGCAGGATTTGAGCATCACAATGGATCAGTCATTTTTGTGGGTTTCTTCATTCTTCCTTTGTCCAATGGGAGTCATCTCTAAGGTTATTCTGCTTATATATCCTGGTTATAAAGGCCATTGGGTGGGAGGGCAGTAAGTGGATTGGAGTTGAGGGTTCTCTTTCTTAGGAAGGTGCAAATGTTTTCTGTGTGGAGGCAAAAAGAAAGTACGTGGATATGTGGGTTACCAAAAGTGAGAATCGGGACAGAGACTCTTAATTGCCGCTTAATATCCATTCTCCCTTCTTCTGCAGAACTAGAAGCCACGGTTCTTAGGTGGGAGCATGATCCAAGATTAAAAACCACACTTTCCAGCCCCTTATAGTCAACGTTGCTGGGTAACTAAGTTCTGGCCAAGAGTACGTAAACAGAAATGATGTACAAAGCATCCTAGTTGTGTCTCCGCCATTCCCCATTTCATCCTCTACAAGGGCTAGAATGTGGACACAGTGCTGGAACATTTTGGATCCTGTGAAAGAGAGCAATGCTTAGAGACAGTAGAGCTATGGGTAGAAGGAACCTGGGTACCTGACACCTCAGGGCATGACAACAGCCATGGACCAGTTATGCTGGGCTGTTATATGGTAGAGAAACGACGTGTGTCTGCTACTGTGTCTTACTTCAGCAGCCAAACCCGTTCTAATAGAGTAAAACAATTTAGTAAACCTCCCAAAAGGTGGAAAAGGAAGGAAGGAAGGAAGGGAGGGAGGAAGAAGGGGAGGGAGGAAGAAGGGGAGGGAGGGAGCGAAAAAGGAAATAGAGAGAGAAAAGTAAATTGGAGGACAGGCTACAAGATTCAACATCCAAATAATAAAAGATCCAGAAAGACACACAGAGAAAATGGAGGAGAGGAAATCATCAGCAACATAATTCAAGAAAATTTTTCTCAAAACATAGACCTGTGTTTACAAACGGAAAGGACCCAATGAATGCCCAGCACCATGATGAAGGTAGATTCACCCCAAGGCACATCACTGTAAAATTATGTCCCTAGGGCAAAGGAAATTTCCCATAACTTTTCAAGAAGAAAAGAAAAAGCAGGTATCATACACAGGATCAAAAAATCAAAGTGTCATCGAACTTCTCACCAACAGTGTTGTAAGCTGAAGCAAGTCCTTCACAATTTTAACCGACTGATGTTTCTAACCTATACTTTGGCAGCCAACTAAAGTAGTAATCAAGTACGAGGGTAGAACAAAGATATTTTCAAGTAAGACAGTTCTCTGAAAGTGTACCACCTACTACCTTTTCTCAGGAACAGGAGGATGTTCTCCATAAAGTAAGGATTAGAGCACAAAAGCAAAAGACGTAGCTAGGGATCCAAACCAAGGAAGAAGCAGGGTGATCCCCAAATGGTGATGAAGGGCATTTCAAAAACCAGAGCTTTGTGGTTGAACTGAAAGACACCAGTCTGGACTGGGTGGTTTAGAAGTCTCCAGAGATTCACTGAAGATGAAATTAATGAATTACCTAAAGTGTTTGAGGATAACGAGAGATTTATACAATTAGAGGAGAGTTTGGGCTTAACTGGAAACATGTACGGGAATACTAATGTAAAAACAAGAGCTTGAAGGTATCACATGTGTGGTGGGCTTGGCCTGGAGGAGTGTGAAAAAATAAATCAATCCTCATCTTCTAAAGTAGAAAATCAATAAGTTATGCCTAAAGTTAAAATAAAAGGAGAAATAGGAATATCAGCATTTTTTTGAGAAAGAAAAGTAAATGCCAAAAGAATCAGCTGAAAGAGTTGGAAGTGGTTGTTTCTGGGGAAAGGAAAATGGGGAGGAATTTGTGCTATCTGACTCAGTGCATATATATGATTCTGATCTTTTTAATGGAAAAGAAAAGATGAAGGGGGAAGGAAAGGAAAAAATGAGAAGAGGAAAGGAAAGAGAAGAAGAGAGGTGATGTCAGCACCAGGAAGAGAGTGGAGTCTGAGGAGGGTCAGGGTTGGAGGGGGCAGACCAGGAGACCAGCATAAACCCTCCCTCCACTTCCATCCACAGGTGCAAGAATGCTTCGGAGGTGAGCAAGCGTGAAAAACGAGGGCTGGGGACGGTTGGATGCCATGAAGTGAGAAACTGGCAACCAGGTGGGTGAGAACAGGGCCAATCTAAGCACCAGCTCGAGTTGTAAACAAGGATGTCATTAAATCAAAACTCGGGGTAGTCAAATATCAAAGAATAACTTCAATGTTTACATCTGGTTCTAAATATACCACATGAAGACTTCATTTTCATAGATTGTTGCTCCATCCTCAAAGGTAATCAGTTCACTTTTTAAAAAATGGAATGAACATGGAAACATTTAAACATATATTATTGAGAGTTACTGAAATTTCAAATGCAGAGTGAGTGAATTAGGGAGATTCCACCTTGGCCCCATTTCTATTCATTTCAAAGTTCCTTTGGGGAATAAGAAAGACATTTTTTTTCTGAAAAATGAAAGAAAAGTATGTTACTGGTGAAGGTACTATGATTTTAATTAATTACATATTAAATGTTAAAAAATGGAACTGAGGAGGGAATTCCTTATTTATATTAAAAGGTAAGTTACCAAAAATTCTATTCTTTAGAGAGGATCTGTTTTGTAACAGTTAATTTTTATTTAATAAACTTCACGTAATTTTTTAAGTGCGGAAGCTAAGATTTTATTATATTCCTCTGCTGTGGAAGAACCACATTCTGACATAAGAAAGTGAGCTTTGAGAAGGTATAAATAAATAAGACAAAGGATTCAACAAGATTTTTTTTAATCATTATGCATTTGTACAGATGACAGCCAATAATTCTGTGTTTCCTTTTTAACACACTCAGCTCTCCAGCACTGGCATGTAATAAAGGGTTGTAACTCACTGTATCTAAAGCAGTAAGTCAGGGTGGGCATATTATATCAGCAGGGGCAGCAGTGAGAGCCACCAGGGACAGGGAAGGATAGCCACTGATTAGATGCCCGGGGCTGTCAGTCACCACTGAGGAGAAGCAACAACACTACTTGGAGAAATAAAGAATGCTTTTCTGTACTATCTATCGTAAGATGAAAGCAGTACGTGTGGGTTCCAACGTGAGTAGACCCAGAGGGCACAAGAGAAATGCACGAAGAGGTCGTCCAAACTCCAATGTCGCCCGCCATAGTCACTAGAGCACCTGTTCCTCGGTTCATGCCTATGGCCGGAGGGGGTGATTCTACGTGACTGGAAGGGGGAGCTTAGGTTATGGTTGAGTCAGCTGGGTATGTGGGTGCGTGACAATAATCAGGGGTGTCTTTAAAACATATTGTCCAGGGAAAACCCTCCTGATGGTCAGTACTTTGGGCAATGCACCTGATCATTCTTTTTGGGTGGCAAGAAAAGTTCCCTGAGATCAGACAATAAATGAGCTCGTGGGCAGTTGTGAATGGCCTGGCTGGTTGGTCAAGGACCTGAAAGGGAAAATGATTGGAAGATGGGGGGAAGAAGTCTGAGGTAGAGGCATATCGACATGTGGGAGCGGGCACAGAGCATAAAGACACATGTATCGGATGTTGACACCCACCAGAAATTACCCACACTGGAGGGGCAATGAGTAAAGAAGTAGGTGAAACGATTAGGCCTGTTGACGTCAGCCAACCTCCGTCACCGCCTGCGTCTATGGCACGATGAGCAGTGGGTCAGTAGCAGAGCTGGAGACAACCTACAGAGCACCTGTACTCCCTGGGACTGATCTAGCTACTGTCGGTTGCCTCTGCATTTCCAACCTTTGAACGGAAGCCCAGTGCTGAGCCTTCAATATGGCCCCATCCTCTGAGGAAACCAACTGTCTACCTGGAGGCAGGTTGACCACATCGAATCCCTTCCACCCCACAAGGGTCAGTGGTTATGTCTCACAGAAATACACGTGTATTCACAGTATGGCTTAGCACTAACTAAGAGCTAGCCAAAGTCTTTGCTCTGCTGGCCCAGGACCCGGTACGACTGAACACCAGCCCCACTTTACAACAAAAGCAGCTTGGGGAGTGTGTCCTTACCATCAGATCTACGTATAACGTGTACTCCACCAGCCAGAAGCTGGCAACCACGTCGATCACTGGAACAGTCTTCTGAAGGCACAGAAGTGCTAGCTCTGGAGTAAAGCTGCCCAAGGATAAACTTCCATCCTCAGCACGTAATACATGCACCGAATCAGAATCGTTCTCTGGCATCGTGTTCCCATTGGGAATACGTGAGTCTAGGAACCAAGGGATAGAAAGAGAAGTAATGCCACCACCACTGAAAGAGTGCCTCACGGGAAATGCTGGGTGGGCAGAGGGACAATCTGGGGACAGACTGAGCAGTCATAACCCCGTATGTGAAAGGAACACTAGTGCCGACACTAGTGAGAACAGGATGAAGAGCACTGATCTGCCTCAATCACTCCATCCCTTCGACCCTTCAGAGGCCGGTGTACCAGTAACAGGGCACGTATGTCTGACAGAGAGCAGAGCACATCAGGGTTTCACCTCCTCAAACATGTGCAGCGTTCATTTTACCCCTGAAACAGAAATTTCCCTTATTATCTATTGCCTGACAGCTGTTTAGAAAATGAAGATAAGAATAACTTTAAAAGAGCGGTTTTTTTCCCATTAGCCAAAACCTAGGATGATGTTTAAAATAAATAAATAAATCCCTTGATTCTAAAGCCAAATGGATAAACATCCCAAAGAAAGCACTGCTCTTCGGATGCGAGTGGGGAAACCCTGATATCACCTTTCAGCTCAGTATTGTTGGGTTGGAGCGAGGTCGGCTGAGTGTGTGGCGTGTGGGATGGAGAGACACAGGCAGGAGGGACAGCAGAGGCTGCTCCCAGGACAGCATCCCTTTAGGAGAGATAAGTAACAAGGTGCAGGGGCGGGTATCCAGTGTATCTGATGCTTTTCAAGAGTCCCGGGATAGCAGAGCCCCTCCTGGGCGAGTGACCCTGAAAGAACCCTCCACAGACGTGCCGTCTGCCCCTCCCACGTGAATCCCCGGTGGGGCAGCAGCACGTTTACTCCCATCCATTACCCCTCCGCCACCGTCAGGGCTTCTGCTGGGCACCGGTGGTTCTCAAGCCTGGCTGCACATTGGGTTCACTTGGGAAGCTTAAATAAAGAGGTAAATAAATTATTAAACAAACCATTGAAATCAGAGTAACCCAAGGGCGTGCGCTCTTAGGAGAGTTCCCCGTGTGATGCTCACCAACAGCCAGGGTTGGGAGCCCTACGGCACCCCTCTCACTGCCCCACTGCCCGGGGTTCTGCCCTCAGGAGAAACGGGTGGGGTGGATGGGAGGAAGCCAGCTGCTGACTGGTGAGTTAAGGATGTCCTCATCCCCTCCGCCCTCTCTTCTCCGCGCCAGTGAGCCCTGGTCCCCTCCACCCAGCGTGCTCACACGTCAGCCTGCATCAGGATGACCTGGAGAGCTCGTTCCAACACGAGCACTGGGCGCCCCCCTCATCGTGTCTGATTCCGGAGACGTGGGGTGAATCTGCATTTCTAAGGCCCCAGGGGGATGTGGACCACACTTTCCTCATGGTTCTTTTTTTTTTCTTTTGCGATACGCAGGCCTCTCACTGTTGTGGCCTCTCCCTTTGCAGAGCACAGGCTCCGGACGCGCAGGCTCAGTAGTTGTGGCTCACAGGCCCAGCCGCTCCGCGGCATGTGGGATCCTCCCGGACCGGGGCACGAACCCGCGTCCCCTGCATCGGCAGGCGGACTCCCAACCACTGTGCCACCAGGGAAGCCCCCTCATGGTTCTTATTTTCCAAATTTAGACCACCTTTGTGACCTTCTTCTGACCTCTCCCATGGACTCTTCAATGAAAAGCCCTATTTGCAAAGCATGTTTTCCACAGACTGCCTGGCACAGGGCATAAAAGAAGGATTACTTTGCAGTTTTGCTGTGTCAGCCTGCTTTGAATATCCCTCGGTGCCGCGCCCGCTTTGCTTCCACACAATGTCGGTGAGGCATGGGCAGCCCTCGTCCGCCGCGACCCTCGGTCACATAATGTAACATCCTTCTCCACCTCGCACACGAGAGCCGAGGAGGCCACGCACAAGCAGCTCCTAAATGGTTTTCTGACAGGAGAAGAATCTCCTCATATTTTCCTACTAAGGGACTTATTTAACCATGATGAAACATATGAAACACATACTATTTCCAAACCAGGTAGAATAATAAATGACTTCTGATCTCCTGAATTAAATTGAATTAAACTGAATTAAATTGAATTGAAATAAATTGCTTGGAAGGCATTAGTTGGCTCTCCGTACACCAATGTTTTCATCTTATTTTCTGTGCCTTCGTAGGAAGAGTCTTCATTTTCACAAAATCAAGCCTCTAACTATATTCCAAGTGGCAAGTACGAATCTCCCAGCTTCAGTAATGCAGTAGCAGGGCAGTTCTGGCTCTGCTCTGAATTAAGCGTAACTGGTTCTCGGGGAACCATTCCTCAAATTTTGTTCTTCTGCCTCTCAGGCTTTTCACTGCTTTGCAAACTGTTTTCCCCTCTGGGGTGGCGGAAGTCAGGCCTGGATGGTGAGTTCTGTGCTTTGGAAGGCCTGTTAACACTTTCAAGGGGGACCCTTACCGCTAACACACTGAGGCTGGAGGGTATCGTGCTGTCTGTAGGGCGGTGGTTCTCACGGAGATGACGGACACCTCCTGTGCGCTGACCTCGTTACAAGACCTGAAAACGTAGGTTTTGCGTGTCTTCCCCTAAACATAGAGGACATTTAGAATGTCAGTGATGACTCCTTGCTCTTTGGCCTAACAGAACCTGGAGAAAGCTACGTCCCAGAGGAAATAGATGAGAACAGCACATCTAAGTGCGTTTTTCAGCTTCCCAAGGATTGGATAAGATGATACTCTTTCCAAGGCGTTTAAGGCTCATAGGATGGGCTTAGGTCAACCAAGTACCGTGAATCCAAGGACCCAGAGCCAGAGAATGCCAAATAATTGGAGGTCTCCCCCTCAGTCTCCCCTGTAAATCAGAATCTTCTCCTGTCATTTTTGGCTATTACTGGGAGATGTCCAACATCAGTTCATAATGTAGTCTGATTGAGCTCAGTTCACTGAGACAGATGCTACACGTAGAGCTATTTCTTTTTTTTTTTTAATGTAGGTTTTATTTTATAAATTCTAAGCTACTGCATTAATAATAAAAGCATCCATGTGAGTAATACAAGAGTTGAAAACTCAGATGCTCTAAGGGCCAGCAAGCAACCTAAGTGAAGAGGCCCAACCGTCAGACAGCAGGGCTGGTGGGGTCTGTCTAAGGGAAGCTGCGACCCTCAGCCAGTCGTGGCCATGTGGGGATGTAGGCTTGAGAGTCCTCTGACTTTTCAAGAAAAGTGGGAAAATGAAATTTTTATGTGAAGTCTCCTGGCTTTTAAGTATTGGCAACTAATTCCAAAATGTTTAAAACTTTGAGCAGCTGAACGACACAGATCTAACAATCAATCCAGCACTTGAGTCCACGGTCTCTCTTCTTATTTGACCCTTTGAACAGTGTCACCATTCGGAAGGGCAGAGGGCGCATCCCCCTTTATGGAAGCGTAAACAGAGTTCACAACCGCTAATGACTTGTAAGGGCCTCCCAGCGAACTGGGCAGAGCCGGGACCCAGACTGAGGAGGTTCTGTTTTCGTCGGGGCATTCCGCTGGCTGTCCCTGGCTGCTGGCTCGCTGGGGGAAGCCCACAACAGGTGTTCAAGAAGGCAGGCCTCCCCCCATCCAATCCTGTGGCTCTGCCGTCTTCAACCCACGCCTGCAAAGTCACCTGGTCTGGCCAGCAGAGGAGGGAAGATGAGCAAGCATCACTTGTGGGGACCCTTTATGGGCTGGCCTGGAAGCGGCAAGAGCTTGGTAACATCGCAGCGGAACCCAGTCGCAAGGGATGCTGGTAACTGTAGTCCAGCAGCCCGCTCAGTAGAGAGAGGGGTAGACAGATTCGGCGAACTGCTGCTGCTTCTCCGCAAACGCACATGCAAATGATTCATGTTCTCCAATGTCGTCCTTTTTGCACTTGAAATCTCCTTTGCATTGAGGCTTCGAATTTTTGAAATATTATTAAGATTAAAACTAGAACATGGACTGACCTGATAAAACACCCAGCTGCTCCCCGGTGTTCATTATTTCTAACACAGTGCTTTGCACATAGAAGGCGTGCAGTCATGTTTACTGAAATGGATTGAAGGGGCCCTAGGGTTGACACCGGCCTGAAGGAGCTGGGGCCAGTGGCTCCATCCTCTCTCCAAGCAACTGGCCTCCCAGTCTGGCTTCCCACCTGGGGAGACGACGAGTGCAGGGGGAGCAGGGGGTGAGTGTAGACATAACACCCCTCTGTGCTGTGAGCAAGTAACCTTGGGTAAGTAGGTCGCTTCGTCTCTCCAAGCTTCTGTTTCTCATTAGTAGAATGGAGATACTGTCCCCATGACATATTACAGCATTGCTATGGAGTCACATGAAGTCAACTGACCTGTCACAGTGCTTAACATACAGAAGATGTTCAATAAACAGTTGCTAAATCAATGAGATGCTAGATAAGGCGCTGTGGCTGGAGCACCCTGGCAACATTATTGGGGAAATCCCAAGTGACCCAGCACGTAGGTGAGTGCTAGGTCCTCACGAGCAAAACCCCCACACTCTTCACACAGCGCCCAGGAATCCTGGGGCTGACAGCTGCCCCAGGAGAGGGACTTCCTAACCAGTGTGCTGGGTCCATGGTTTCTCTAGGACATACTGACCAGCCGGCCTCGGGAGTGGCTGGGTGGCCCCCACGTTTGCCTTCCAGCCTCCAAGCAGCTCGGTCAGGGGTCCGAGGCCCCTCCGCTTATCCCCACGTTGTATCAGTAGCTCATTCTCTGTGTGTACCAGGGCGTGAGGAAAGTTGGGGTGCTCTCCCCTTTTTCAGCAGAACAAAGCTTTTGTTTTTCAGAAGCCTAGGTCACACAACAGTTAAAAATGGGGCTTCTCCGGTTGCAAGGAAGAGCAAGAACTCTCCCGGCCGCGGCCACCAAGGCCTGCAGGCACCTCCCCAGGACGCTGTGGGCTGTGTGCGGAAAAGTGGTAAAACGGGGGCCCTGAGGGGGGTGGGGGGAAAGCTGCGCATCTCAGGTCCAAGGTGGTACCAGGGGGCTTCCCTGGTGGCGCAGTGGTTGAGAGTCCGCCTGCCGATGCAGGGGACACAGGTTCGTGCCCCGGTCCGGGAAAATCCCACATGCCGCGGAGCAGCTGGGCCCGTGAGCCATGGCCGCTGAGCCTGCGCGTCCGGAGCCTGTGCTCCGCAACGGGAGAGGCCACAACAGTGAGAGGCCCGCGTACCGCAAAAAAAACAAACAAAAAAAAACAAGGTGGGACCAGGACCCTGCATTCTGATGGAGCTCCCCAGGAAGTCCTTCACTGACACAGGTGACTTCGGGTATTGGTGCCTTCTAGGGCTAGCCTTTCATGTGATGTGCAGTCGTGTGTGCAGGGCTGTAAACCATACTCCACCCACTACGGTGGTTCTCAGACCGTAGCTTGCATCAGAATCACCTGGAGTGTCTGCTAAAGCACAGATCCCCAGGCCCCAACCGGAGCGTCTGACTCAGTACATCTGATATGCAGGCCCCCAGATTTGCACGTCCGACAGGATCCCAAGTTCCCAGGTGATGCTGCTGCCGCTGGCCTGGGATCACCGTTAAGAACTGCAGCTCCAGACCAGGCTTCTCGACCTCAGCACCACAAAGAGCTGGGGCTGGGTAATTCTTTGTCCCGGGGCCTGTGCCCTGCAGGATGGTTAGCAATATCCTGGCTTCTACCTACTAGACGCCAGCAGCAGCCCTTGAAACTGCGGGTTAAATCCATTTCACCTGCCTGCACGAATCAAGGTCTTTTGAGACTGGCACGTCCTCCAAGCAGCACTTGGCCTACACAAAAATCTGCCTGCCCGAGTTGTTCTCCAGGAACTTGGAGTCAGCTGTGTCTAGTTCCGGCTGAGCTGGTTGAGACCGGATAGGACCACCGACCCTCCAACTGAGCATGCGCGTGTGTCCGCTCTGTGACCTTTTGAGGTCAGAGGGCAGAAAACTCCACCCTCAGGTCAGGCTTAGCCCCTCCCTTTGGAACATGCAGAGGCCTGGAGCTTTGGTACGCCTGCGCAGGACGGCAATGACCTCACCTTTCTCCAATCACCTTTCCCCACGCTCTCCACGCTCCCCACGCATCAAACAACCTGCTTCTTCATCCTTCATCCCATAAATACCCGGGGCCCCTTGCTTTTGGGGAGGCAGGTCCGAGGCTAGTTCTCCAGCCTCCTTGCTCGGCTGCCTTGTGGATGAACCCTCTCTTTGCTGTAAGCCTCGGTCTCTCAGCGCTTTGGGCGGGTACGTGTCAGGGCAAGATGAGCCTAGTTCAGTATCACCCTGACTTGTGACAGCCAAACATGTCTCCAGACATTGCTGAATGTCCCCAACGGGCCGAAAGTTCTCCCCTCCCAACACCTATTTGAGGATAATTGGTCTAGAGGAGGCCAGAGGCCTTCCTAATATTGGCAAGTTGGTTTGAAGGTTATTGGCAGTGAGGTGATATTTTTCCATCATCTTCTATATAAATTCTCCTGGTCTGCTCGCTTTTCACCCCTGCCTGCCCTCTGCCCCCGGGGATGCTGTCCCGTCCCCACCTCTGTTTACTCCAAGCAAGGACATAGCTCTCTCCCTCATTCCCTTAAGTTGTTCCCCCCCCAACTTTCTTTATCACAAGAATCAGCTGATCTTCTTGTTAAAGAAGGTTCTCAGGCCTCCCTCTGGACATTCTGACTCAGGGCTGTGGTGAGGCCCTGGAATCTGTATATTAAATGTGTCCCAGATGGTGCTGACATCGTAAAATCTGGGCAGCTCTGCCTTGGCGCTTCTCAAACTTCAAAGTGCAATCACACAACTCGGGTCTGGTTAAATTCCAGATTTTGATTCCGTTGGTCTGGGGTGGAGCCTGGGATTCTGCATTTCTAAGCAGTTCTCAGGGACACCAGCATGTGCCGGGGCCACAGACCACTTCCAACTGAACATCAGACTCCAGTGTTTCTGGGGATTCACTGGCCCTTCCCTATCTCGGGAAATTTCTTATGAGCCTTGTCTATGCTCCATCTGCCACCATGTTCTAGGCCGAATCCCCATCCTTTCATCCCTTCCCATCTTCATGGCCCCAGGTCTGCTCTCTGGCTGCCGCTCAACCACAAACCCCCTACTTTACACACAGCAATTTCCTTTTCCCTTTCCTTCACTCCTCTTTGCTGACTCCTTCTGAATCAGAACCAGCTGGACAGTGTGCCTTGAATTTGTCACCTGAAAGCTTCCATCAAAGTGTTTTATTCAGTGAAAGTCCAGCTTTGCTTCCATGAGAAATCCTTCAGTCTTCTACTGCAGTGGTTCTTAAAGTGTGGTCAGCACCGCCAGGGACACTGTGAGAAAGGCAGTGAATCAGAAACTCTGGGGGTGGCCCCCACCTGTGTTTTAACAAGTCCACCAGGTGATTCTCATGCACCTTGAGGTCAAGGGAACCTCAAGGCTGGCTGTTCTAGAGCACAGCCAGCTTTAAAACAGATTCCCTCTCCCATCTGCTGAGTAAACATCAGGTCTGTGTCACACCAGCCTGTGAGGTCACAGCTGCTTGGTTGGCTGCCGGACTCCAACAGCTAGTGAGGTTTAAGCCATTTGAATAGCTCTGCAGGTGGCATGCCACCTTACTAGATGCAATATACATTTACAAACACAGGCGATCTGGAAGCATAAGTTGTCCTTTTGATTTATACCTGTAATGACGCTCATGCCTAAATTATTTATGTAAGTGATAAGGCTCCATCAGTTGTAGGCGCTCTGAGGTGAGTCTATGTAGATAACTGCTCTCCATCCTGAAAATAAAATATGTCAGAATAGAATAACGTGGTATTTTCTTAAGAGCGAAATGATGATATGATTTGCAAATGCCATGCTTTCAGGGCAGGAGTAACATTCTCATTATTCATAATCTACCAACAGACCGGGAATCTGGGAGCTGTTATAAAGGCAAACAAGGTGAAAGTCTATCTAAACATGCCAAACACATCGAGTATTTGTTTCTGAATTATTTAGTCTTGATCACCCACACATGTTGATGGTTTCATGTCGGCGTTAATTACCTCATTGAATCACCTCCGTGCACGGAGAACCGGCTGCAGAAACACGCAGACATTGATTTTGAGTTTGTTGCGCTCTAAATGAGCACAGCACACCTAAGAACAAAGAAAAAAGAGTAAAACTGTCATCTGGAGACCTCGAGAGAATCTAACAAGATGCAAACCCATTGCTACTTGGTTTCCCATTGAGCATCAAGCTAGTTTCTCCATGAAGCTGGGCTGGCACGAAAGGTGGGCATGTGTCTGGTGAATATGGTCTCTGTGAAAATGCTCCATGGTGGACCAACTTTCCTGTCACTTAAAATATGGTTTCTGAATATGGGGCACCAGTACATTATTTTTCCTCGTTCTCCCGATTTACACCAGTTTTTCCTTTCAACTCAATTGAATTAAAAGTAAATGCTGCAAAGCCAAAGAAGAGAGGAAATCTTTCCTATTGATCACCGTGTCAGTGGGGGAAGGTAAGCGCCAGACCCTCAACCCTGCAGTCAGAGAAGCAGAGAAGTGGGCTTTGCTGCACGTGCAAATCAAAGTGCGCGAGGGGAGGGCACCATGCGAGCGGAAGAAAGCTGGAAGACAGGGCACAGCCTGTGACAGCCCCTTCCAAAGCGGGGAGCAAGTTGCTGAAACACAGATACTGTGGGGGGCAGGACTCTGAGACGGTCCCCAAGATTCCACCCCTGGCGTGCACATCCCTCTGGTGTGGTGGGACCTGTGGATGTCACGAGGTACCACTCTGCGGTGGGGTTTCCGATCCCCTGCCTTTGGTGATCAAAAGATTATCCCGTGTGGACCCTTGAAAGAAGGTGACATCGTAGGGACTCGCTCCTGCTGGCCTGCAAGAAAGCAAACGTCCATGCTGTGAACGGCCCACGGGGGTCTTGAGGAGCTGAGAGCAGCCGCCTGCGGCAGCCACAAACAATGAATTCTCCGCAGGGCACGTGAGCTTAGCAGAGGATCCTGAGCCCAGGATGAGACCCCAGCCCCAGCCGACACCTTGATTGCAGCCTCTGGAGGCCCTGAGCTGAAGATGCAGACAACCACACAGTGGCCGCCTGGGCACAGAAACTATCAGGTAATGATTTGTTTTAGCTGCTGGAGGTGTGGTAATTTGTTATAGAGCAACAGGGCACTGATACAGATGCATAAAATTGTTCAGGAGAATGTCAGTAAGTGGTTATTTACTTAATTGAAGCACATTTTTTTTTTTACAAAAAGAAAAAGTTAACTTGAAACTACATTGATCAGCTGAGTCAGCCAGAAAAAAACATTGTAAATTCTCTCCCTGGAAATTAACAGCCCTAGGAGACCCTTCTCCCATCTGCTCGCCATGCCATTCATCTGAATCGAATGACATTCACTGAGCACCTTCTGCATTCCTGGCTGTCCCGCACAGGCGAGCATCTGATCCCCCGGTTCTCACTAAAGCAAAGTTTAGAACTGCAGTCACACTAGCAAGGTGACTATTTTTTCTGCCTCTTATCTTGCTTTAAATTGAAGTATAGATGATTTACAATGTTATGTTAGTTTCTGGTGTACAACAAAGTGATTCAGTTATATATCTATTTTTTCAGATTATTTTCCATCATAGGTTATTATAAGGTATTGAATATAGTTCCATGTGCTATACAGTAGGTCCTTGTTGTTTTCCTATTTTATATATAGTAGTGTGTATCTGTTAATCTCAAACTCCTGTTTTATCCCTCCCCCACACCTTTCCCCTTTGGTAACCATAAGTTTGTTTTCTACGTCTGTGAGACTGTTTCTGTTTTGTAAATAAGTTCATTTGGACCATTTTTTTAGATTCCATGTATAAGTGATATCATATGATATTTGTCTTTCTCTGTTCAACTTACTTCACTTAGTATGATCATCTCTAGGTCCATCCACGTTGCTGCAAATGGCATTATTTCATTCTTTTCATGGCTGAGTATACACCACTATGTATATATACCCATATTTATCCATTCACCTGTCGATGGGCATTTACGTGGCCTCCATGTCTTGGCTATTGTAAATAGTGCTGCTATGAACATAGGGGTTCATGTACCTTTTTAAATTAGAGTTTTCATCTTTTCCAGGTATATGCCAGGAGTGGGATGACTGGGTCATATGGCAGCTCTATTTTTAGTTTTTAAGGAACCTCCATATTGTTTTCCACAGTGGCTGTACCAATTTACATTCAGTATAGGAGGGTTCCCTTTTCTCCAACAGTGTAGGAGGGTTCCCTTTTCTCCACCCCCTCTCCAGCAGTTATTGTTTGCAGACTTTCTGATGATGGCCATTCTGACCGGTGTGAGGTGGTAACCTCATTGTAGTTTTGACTTGTGTTTCTCTAATAATTAGCGATGTTAAGCATCTTTTCACGTGCCTGTTGGCCATCTGGATGTTTTCTTTGAACAAATGTCTGTTTAGGTCTTCTGCCCATTTTTTGATTGGGTTGTCTGTTTTTTTGATAATGAGTTGTATGAGCTGTTTGTATATTTTCAAAATTAAGCCCTTGTTCACATCATTTGCAAATATTTTCTCCTATTCCATAGGTTGTCTTTTCATTTTGTTTATGGTTTTCTTTGCTGAGCAAAAGCTTATAAGTTTGATTAAGTCTGACTTGTTTATTTTTGTTTTTATTTCTATTGGCTTGGGAGACTGACCTAAGAAAATATTGCTACAATTTATGTCAGAGAATGCTTTGCCTATGTTCTTGTCTAGGAGTTTTATGGTGTCATGTCTTATATTTAAGTCTCTAAGGCATTTTGAGCATATTTTTGTGTATGGTGTGAGGGAGTGTTCTAACTTCACTGATTTACATGTAGCTGTCCAACTTTCCCAGCACCACTTGCTGAAGAGACTGTCTTTTCTCCATTGTATATTCTTGCCTCTTTTGTAGAAGATTAATTTACTGTAGGTGTGTGGGTTTATTTCTGGGCTCTCTGTTCTGTTCCATTGATCCATATGTCTGTTTTTGTGCCAATACCATGCTGTTTTGATTACTGTAGCTTTGTAGTATTGGCTGAAATCTGGGAGAGGTATGCCTCCGGCTTTGTTCTTTTTCCTCAGGATTGCTTTGGCAATTCTGGGCCTTTTGTGGTTCCATATAAATTTTATGATTATTCTAATTCTGTGAAAAATGTCATAGGTAATTTGATAGGGATTGCATTAAATCTGTAGATTGCTTTAGATAGTATGACCATTTTAACAGTATTAAGTCTTCCAGTCCAAGAGCATGGGATATCTTTCCATTTCTTTGAGTCATCTTCAATTTTCTCTATCAATGTTTTATAGTTCTCAGCGTTTAAGTCCTTCACCTCCTTGGTCAGGTACTCTTATCTTTTCTTGATAGTGGGTCCCAGTCCCCCTGTGTGGTTCCCACCTCGGGTTAGTTCTGGTTCTCTCCAGAGCCATCACACAGGTTTGAACCAAGACTCCCAGGGAAAAGTGCTTGGGGTCCACCATTTTTCTGGCTCTCTGCTCCGGCCTCCACATGCTGCCTCTTAATGAGACCTTTACTACCCACTTAGCCTCCCTTGGGTGCCCAAAGAATCAGCTTCCCCACCATCTACTTCACTGACACCTTACGCCATGTCAGAACCTCTCGGGTCCTCAATGTACTGAAACTATGGATAACCCAGATGTTTCTGGGCATCCAAATAAAAGCTCCCATAAGGCTCTTGTGTGTAAAGGATGGAGGTGTGGACTCGGCAGCAAATCATCTGACACCTCCCCATCAAAGCCCCTCAGACATTTCTACAAATGCCCCCCACCAAAGTGATGCTCAGTTCCAGCCTTCCCCACCTCTCCCCCCAACACCCAGGCCCCTGTTTGTTTCTCACGTAGGGAAGTTTTGTTACTTTGGTGCCTCCATTCTCTCTTTCTGCCCCAAAGCACTCTCAAAGCCTCATCAATCCCCACCATCACCCTACTCCCAAAAAGAATAGTCTCTCTTCAAGGGGAATTCCCTTGCCAGCTGCTAGGATAATAAACTCTCTCAGGATGTTGGAAACATGTAATGCTCCCCAAAGAAGTGGAGGTAGACCCCAAAATACCTTATAGCATTTGTGTAAAGCAGCTTGGCTTAGCATCTGCTGCCTAAGAAATGACCCCAGAACTCACAGACTTCAAACAACATGGATTTATTATTTTTCATGTCTCTGTGAAATCTGACGGGGCTGCTTCTTGGCTGCCTTCCCCTGGGCTCACTCACGCAGCTGCATCGAGCTGGACTGTTGGCCTGGAAGAGCCGTGATGGCCTCACCCACATGCCCGGTGATCATGTGGCTGTGGCTGGGCACCAAGTTCTCCTCCACATGGCCACCCCCCCACCCCATCACGTTAGATGGTGTCTTCCCAGAGCCGTTCGGGGCCGTGTTCTAAGAGGCAGCAGACGTCACAAGCCTCTTAAAGCCTAGTCTCCGAAGTCACAAAATGTCATTCCTACTGTGTCCTGTGGGTCAGAGCATGTCATCACAAGGCCAGCCCAGGTTAGGGGAGCACATGGGGGACAATGGGCTTTAAGTCCTGATGGGAAGAAAAACAAACTCATATTGCAAAGAGGCAGCTCTGCCTGGATGGGAGTAACCATAGACCATATTTTGCAATCCCCTCCTCCAACCCCCCCCCTCTTCCTCACCAGCTGGTTCTTTTTCTCTTGTTCTCTCTCCCTCTCCCCAACTCCCATTACACACAGACACACACACACACACTCTTAAAACGCAGATGTGAGACACAGGGTCCTGGACCGGGAGACAGGTCTGAGGAATGAGAGCATGGCTCCTCAAGGCTCTTTGCCCTTGGTCCTCAGCCTGCACTTGTCTTAAACATATTGATTCCAAGGGCTCTCAGCTCCCAGTGTGGCTACACTTGCCTGGTACGTCTAAATCCAAGAAGTAGGCTCTGTTCTGTCCCAAACTTGGGTCACCCTTGCTCTCCCACATGGAGCTGCTCCTCAAGCAGCCCTGAGAAAAGGTCAGTGCAAACGGAGGCTCTGTGACACCCCTCCTCTCAGAACCGAAGGCCTCCAGGCACTGGACACACTGGCCTTTTCTTCCTATGCAGGGACATCCTGAACACCAGAGGCCAGCGAGAGTCAGGCTCTGAGGACAGCAGGGGCCAAACATCATGGTCCTGAGACTTGACTGGATAGTTAGTGAAGAGAACCAAGCAGAAAACAGGGCCTGGAGCAACAGAGCACAAGTGAGGGCAACGGGCGGGTGGGACGCCAAGGTATCGGCTATGATCAGGAGGTGTCGGGGGAACGTTGGAGTGGATCCAGGAGCAAACAGTGAGAAATTGAGCCTGAGGGCGCCACCGGGCCAGGAACAAATCCAGATGGCGTGGTTCACGGAGAGAGGTCTTTCTGTGCACACAGCCCACGGAAGCTGCTGCATCTCACCTGTGTGATGTAGAGTCCCGTGAAGAAGTCAAGTATGAAAAACAAATCACAGCCTCCAGGGAAACTCCACAAACTTAACCTTGTCACCTTGAAGGAAATGAGCCCTTAAAAAAGTAGACTGCAGAGCCCGATTCCTCAGTTGAAGTATCCAAGTTAATTAACTTGATAAATTTCAGCTTTTCTCCATGCAGTGTAGACAGAGGCACACTCAGAGAAAATACAAGATTACTTTTCCCCAAGGAAAAGCCCAGCAATAAAAAGGCTTTAATCTATGTCTTTTCAAAGTCTACAACTTCCCAAAGAGGGGATATCTTTCCTTGTCCCTCCAAGGGAATATTCTGGGTACTCACATGGACACATCTGGCTGCTCAAAAACGTCATGGTCGAGAAAAGAAGCAAACAAAAAGGACTTATTTGCCAAGAGTGAGGGGTGGCAAAATTCTTAGGGATGAGGAAAGGACAGGCTTTTTCAAACAGGCAATTTAGCAATTATGTTTGGGGGGAATTTTTTAAAAGCAGTTTGGTACATTTCTATTTTTAAAGTAATGACATATACTTGATCAAAAATTGCTAAAATGCTATTTCCAGCAAATTGCACAGATAATTAAGTCTAATTTCAATGATGTTTGAAATAATAGCAATAAATCTTTATGGGTTCTTATATTCAATCCATACTAAAAATCCATCTAAATTTTATTTTAATACAGAGTTTTCTCATCTCAGTGACTTTTTATGAGTTTAGTTAGCTAAAGATATGTCCACATAGGCAACATGGAAAGAAGGAAATTATTTGGTGAACTCAAGTGTTTTAAAAATAGATTTATTCTAATTACATATCGTACTGCTTCAATTCTTCATTATTTTTCCTTCAATGGCTTCAGTATCTGTATTGTCAATTCCCCTCACTCAAGTTTCAGAATGAATGGAGTATAATTTTCTCCCATACTTATAATGCGGGTTGAACGTTATAATAAATACAAAATTTAGCAAACTACTCCCCAAATCTACATGAGGGTAGTGGGGGGGAAGGTGGTAACGAGTGGTTAGATTAAAAGGATCCCTAGACACAGTGTTGTTGAAAAGTATCACAGTTCGAGGGCTAAACAGAGCTCTGAAACCATACCTCCCGCAAAGTAGCACAGAGAAATTCAGTTCTGTTATTCCTTCTGACACCCTCAACTGCTCAGGTATTTTGGAGCAGAAAAGCAGCTTCCCAAAGGCGCACGTCTGGTGAAAAGACTTCTACTGGGACCCACCCTGTTCCCTGAACCCAGGACCCAACGTGTATGAAGTGGTTTACAGTAGAAGTATTCACTAAGCCCTATGTGATGCCAGCACCTACAAAAAAATGCACCCCTGTCATTTAGATAGGTCAGCTGAAATTGTCTTCATACATGAATTTCTATAATAGTATACTACTTTTGCATCTTATTTCAGGGGTCGGCAAACTTTTTCTATAAGAGGTCACATGGTAAATATTTGGGGATTGCAGACTGTCCATAAGGTCTCTGTCACACAACTCATCAAATCTGCCATTTTAACACAAAAGCATCCATAGACAATACAGAAACAAATTTGTGTGGCTGTCTTTCAAATAAAATTTTATTTACAAAAAATACGAGGTGGGACAGGTTTGGCTTGTGTGCTGTAGTTGCCAACCCCTGCTCTAGTTGATGCCTAAGGCCACAGAATGTTGACATTGCCACCGAGGTCAGCCTCATTACAAAATGGAGGGTACGAGGAGGTCTATGTCCTGAGTGAAATTTTTATATTTCAACACGCACACACTTCCAAAGAAAGATTTAGAAAGGCTTAGAGTAAATCCCCATTTGGAAATGCACAAAAGATACTTGAAATGATCTGAAACTACTCAAGGAAAATGGGAAAATAACGCAACTAATCTGGTGGTTTTCCCACATGCAGGGGCTGTATGGGAATAAATTTCAAACTCGGGATGAATTAAGCCCTGGGATGGACCCTGAGCCTCCCGGTGGACCAAGCGGAGATGCAAAATTCCTCGCAGCCCCGTATTTCGGAGGGTTACTCAGACACGTCCTGACATAAACGACATGGTTGTATGTGGACAGATCTTTAGCAGAGGGGCATGCATTTCTATGCAGAATCAAGTTAATGGAGGGCATTGCTTTGTGTTTGTGCCCCCAGAATAGAGCCTGGAGGATAAGCTCCTCCCGCAGGCCTGACTTTTTGACCCGAGTTCCCGCATGAAAGAGGCTGAGTGACAGCGACTGTGTGCTCCACAGAATAAACGTGGAACTTCTCTCTGGAGCGCCAGATTATGTCCAGATTTTGAAGACAGGCAAATAACACATCTGTACTATTTAAAATGAGTGTGCGAACCTCCTAAAATCGGAATACCTGGGTGCAAATTCTGGCTTACTTCTGAGCCTTGAGGAAGTTGTGTAACGTCTCTGAGACTTAGCTCACTAATCTGTAAAATGGGCTCATAATAGTACCTCCTGGGGTGGGAATAAGGATTAAATCACCGGCATCCTTGACACAATTGCAGCCCCACACAAATTGCTGGCTCTGTCTCACGTTTCCAGCCTCCATGAAGTTGGGCCCCTGCCCGTCTGCATCTCTTGGTGCTCTCACTGCCCCTGAGACACCAGGGACGCTGTTCCTACTCAGACAAGTGGCTGGTGTTTCCAATATCCAGATATTGAGCACGGTAAACTTCTTGTTCCGCCTCCATTTCATCTCTTAGTTTCTTCCCAGAAACATTCCTGGGTTGGCTTTGAAGGTTCATTGGCCCCTGGACTGATCAGGAAATGATGCCCAGTTCCCACCAGCAGAGACACTAAGAAAACCGTCTAATACCACACCTGACATTTTCAAAAGATGCGATCAGATCTGAATTATTTTCCATGTTGAAGGAGAAACTAAATAATTCATAACACTAAACCACTCTTGTTTGAACAAACATTGCTTATCAGAATTACAGTACTGTCTATGGTAGGTCATGAATTTGCATTCCTAGCAACAAAGCTATTTATTATTTTTTTACAAATATCAGGTTCTTATAGAACCTGCATTTAAAAAAAAAAAAAGACTTTCTTCCTTGACATAAAACCACTTGCTTTTAGACTTCATCGCTCACATTACTCAATTTCTTTTTATTTAATTATTCAATTCAAAAATTATCTGTTGATTGTCTGCTGTGTTCAAGTCCCTCCCTTCAGAAGTTTACATTCTGAAAGGGAATATAGGGTGTGCAACTGGTTGTTATTTAAAGCAGAGGAGGGTGAGTGTAACAAGAGAGGCTGCAGCTCTAGAAGGAAAAAGTCAAGGCTTCAAATCCCGGCTCTCCACCTTCTCTGCAGGGAGAACCCAGGCAGCTCTCTTCCTCTGCCTCGGCTTTAGTTTCCTTGTCTGCGCAGTGTTAATCAGAACACCTTCCACGCGGGGCTGCCCGCACTGCGGTGCACTGAGACACCATACTCAAGTGCCTGCCTCAGTCAAGTCTACAGGCGAACAAAATAATGACAACAGACGAAAAGCTGCCCAGTTTAAAGCAGGATGGAAAGACCACGCAGCAAGAGATTTAGAAACAGACTGAGATTTAGAAAAACAGAAATGAATTAGGAAAAGTAAATAGCTTACTTTTCTCCATCACCTGAGTCTGTAATCTAAAATTCAAAACTCCTACAGCCATGCCTTGGTCACTGGCTCTTACGAAAACAGCTAGAGCAGAAGTTAAGGAGGTGACAATGTGGTGAATGTACAAGGCTCTGGAAACAGACAAGGATGTGGGATGCGGGAGAAGTGTGGCGTCACCCAGGCCCTGGGAAAAGCCAGCAGAGGGGAAAGTGGTTTGCCATGCGAGACGCCCCGTTATAGAGAACGTATTCAGGGCATCACTCAATCTAACGCTCAAACCCCGAACCCCAGAATCCCTCGAAGACCCCCCTCCTGCCTTCTTCCTGTTTTACTAACTATCAAAACCATCCTTTTGCCCCAGACAGGCTTTCGGTCATCCCATGAAATGACATGGGCTCACTTCAAATATCCCTGCTTCAGCAACGTTAATGGGTTGGGATTTGTGGAAGGTTCTTGTGAATAGAAAACAGCAGAAGGTACGGGATGTCACCTCTGAGGTTAGGCTCTGCAGAGACCCTGGCTTCCGTCTTCCAGGCTGTGTCTCGCCCTCTCACACCCACTCTGACAGATGCCGGCTCCCTTGCTGTGGACTGCCCTAGGGAGAGGCACGCGAGGCAAGGAACTGAGGACAGGCTCTGGCCATCAGCCAGCGAGGAACTGAATCCTCCCGGCACCCATGTGGTGAGCCTGAAAGGGGACCCTGCCCCGAGCTGAGTCTCCAGATGAGACAGCAGCCCTGTTGACACCTGGGTGACAACCGTGTGGGGACTAGGGGACAAGCAGCCAAGCTGCACCCAATTCCTAACCTACAGAAACTCTGAGATAATAAGTGTTCGTTATTTAAATCCATTACGTTTGGGGTAATTTGTTACACAGCGATAGATAACTAAGACATTGCCTATATGCTATTTTCTTTGAAAAGAATTTCAAATTTTCCTTAAGATGAGGAAGAATTACCCTGTCTTTATTCATTCAGTTTTTCCTCAGTAAGAAATTTTATGAGCCACTCATAAAAAACAAAGCTAAATTTAGCCTCTACCATTTAAATCACCTCTTTCATTCTCTACCCTGCTTATCACAGGACCTGAAAACATGCTCCTTACGTTTTAAGATTTTATATTTTTACTTCTTAAAAATGAGAGAAAAAAAGAAAAGCCAGATCTTTTCTCTGCAAACAGTATTTGTGCTCTTTAAACAGAGAACAGCATTCTCCCTCAATCTCAATTTCTAGCCTCCTGCTCTACCAAGTGTTGCAAAATTACATTTTCCCCTACATTACCTGGAAAGATTGTTCCTTTTCCTATCTTATGCACTAGCTGCTCTGACAGTGCAATCTCTGTGCAAAATACAAAGAGCCCGTTATCTGGTAAATTAAGGCTTTGTTTACTGTGGGTGTATTATGGGATCATGACATTCCTCTCATCCTGCCCCCTGGGGCGGTGGCATCGAGCATCACCAAACATCTCAACTCATTCCAGCCCAGTCAAGACTTTGCTCCAAGCAGCATCCTTAATATTCGCCATCTGTAGTGGGTGCTTCTACCAGCAGAAGATAAGTCATAAGCAGCGTTCATAAAAGAAGACTTGAATCAGGCTTTGTCTCCATCTACAAAACAATGTGGAAAACGGAAGCAACTATCTGGATAGTTCAAGCATCTTCTCCATCAAAATCAACTTTTGCTGGAAATAGCTTGATAATTTATATTAAAATAGGCAGGGGGGTAGTTTTCATTAATTAAGCATCCCGGGGTCCTGAATCCCCTTGCTGGCCAGTCCAGACCCTCTTCTCTGTGGGAGTGACGGATGGGACCCTACTGGGTGTACTTAGTTGGCCTCACGCTCCTCACCTTGTGCTGAGTCCCTGCAGGAGGCCTGCGTGCACCTCCGACCACGCTGCTCTCCACCCAGCTCTTCCGCCGGCCTCCGGGTCACTTCACCCTGGCGCAGAGAGGCCTCCTGACCCCTTATGTAAATGGCTGCCCTTCCTGCTGCCTAGTTTCTCTATCCTTTGTCCTGATATGTTTTCCCTCTGGGCCCCCCTCCCTTCCTGAAATTACATATTTACTGACTCATTTGCACGTGATTTCTCCCCCTGGAATGTGGAAACGTCAGGCATAAAGTCATCAAGTCGCAATGATTGAATACATGAATGGGTGAATTTAACCAGGTTGCAGAAGAAAAAAGAAAATAAGATGAACGTCTGAAAAGAAAAAGAGCACACATATGCTCCAGCAGCCCAAGTAACTGGATTATGAGGATATAAAAGAAGGAAGCTTTTGAAAAAGTGGAAACAGGGAAATAAAAATATTAGCTCATCCTACAACACAAGGCATGAGAGGAAACGTTCGTGGGTTATTTCAGGAGCAGTGATGGGGGAAAGGGGGGAGCGTCCGTAGCTCTGCCACCTGCGGGACAGCCGGTCACATATCCGTGAAGAATGAAGCCATCAGCTGGGATGACACCTCCACCAGCCCGGCTCTGTGTCAACCCCTCCTGGCTCGACACTTAAGGGCACGGCCACCAGGAGCCAAGACAAACGCACCCTTCACGGCATTCCTTGTACTGCAAGGTGGTGATAACCCGATAACTGAGGGGTAATGAGATCCGCGGCCGTAATTGAGCCTAAATGACAATTGTGGTAAAATGGCTGGGAACCGCGCCTCATTACAGGACGGCGCGCTCCGCCCAGGCTCCCACACCGACCCACGGCACGGACCCTCTAACGATGATGTCTTTTCGCTGCTTCCTGTTCCTGCAGAAGCTGCCGGATCCACATACATGGAGAGAACAGACGGATGGCTTGACCTTGGGCTTGGCCTGGAATTTGGCTGCCGTGGAACAAAGGAAAACGACGTCCTCTTCTCTGTTCAGGACAAAGTCCTCGCCTGCTCGGTGAGACTGCGCACAGCCCCGCCCCGCTGCCCTCAGCTCCGCCCAGCGAGGCTCGAGCTGGGTCCTAGAGAAGGAAGCCAGTGGTTTCCTGTGGTTCTGCTTTGGGTTCTCAAGCAGGGCTTTGCCCAGACCTTCTGCTTGTCCACTTTCCCTAATGTCAGCATTTCCTGCTTGGCTTCTTGTCCCAATGCCGAGCTGTCCCTTTCTCCTTCTCCACTGATGCTATGATGACAAAACCAGGTCCAAACAATTTAGAGAAAAGGCATCGATAACCAACGAGGAAGTGCCCTCCATCCCCTGACAGACAACAAGCCCACGAAGGCCCAGGACACTCCTGCCCTCCCAGATGCTCGGAGACCCGCCTGTCCCGAGACTGGGCCCCCTGGACAGAGGCTGAGGATAACCTCACAACTGAGTACATTGGATAAAAGGCAATTAAGTTATTCAAAGGAAAAAATAATTGATTGGAAAGGAGTTAAATTGTGCCATATAATCGAAACAACCAGTTGGGGAAACAATTTTAATGTGTAATATAATTTACTAGAGTTAAAGGGAGACTTAGGTAATTCCAAACAGCCACTTCTTCTCACTGAGTCCAGTAGTTTTCTAGCCGCTCCGTCCCCACAGGGGGACAGGCTGTCACAGCACCATGTGGACAGGAACAGGTGAGCAAGAAGACGTGGACCCTAAACAGTAACCACACCGCAGCGCAGTTGCCCCGAGAGGGCGTCAGTCTGCCGTGGCAGGGCCGCATCTCAGGCACCCCTTTATCCTCAGGGCCCAGCACAGGGCCTGGACCATGGAAGGTGATGTATTAGTTTCTTATTGCTGCTGTAACAAATCACCACAAACATACTGGCTTTAAAAAGCACAAATTTGTTATCGTTCTAGAGATCAGAAGTCTGACACACATCTCACTGGGCTGAAATCAAGACACTGACAGGGCTGGTTGCTTCTGAAACTCTAGGGGAGAAATGGTTGCTTTGGTTTTTCCAGCCTCTAGAGGCCACCCACATTCCTGGGCTCACAGCCCCTCTCCCCTGATCTTCAAAGCCAGCAAAGGAGTCTTTGTCACATCTCATCACTCAGACCTTGACTTTTCCACCTCCCTCTTCTACGTTAAAGGAACCTTGTGATTACATTGAGCCCACCACATAATCTAGGACAATCTCCCTATTTTAAGGTTGGCTGACTACCAGCCTTAATTCTACCTATAATCTTCAATCCCCTTTGTCATGTAGCATAACATATTTACGGATTCTGTGGATACAGAGGTGGACCACTTTGGGCAGCCCTTGTTTTGCATACCACAGTGCTCCACAGATACGTGTTTAGTGTCCAGTCAATGAATAACACTGGCTATTTAGGACAGTCACGTGGCCGACAGATAATATCCCAACCTCAAAGCATTTCATATTTTAAAAGGAAAAAAGCCATCCAAATTATTGTCCATTTCTACATCACTCCCAAAGGTAAATATTGGCAACTTTCAGCCATACTAAGAAAGTGATCGTTGATTAGCTGTATCGTCAATGACCAAGTGGTCAATGCTTCAGACTAAGGGCATAGCGTTGTCTAGTCCAGAGGAAAGTGGCAGGAAATGTTATTGGTTAGGTTGTCCTTGGATGCCACTTAATGGAAGCCATAAAAGTTGTTTTTTTAATTTTTTTTGCTTTTTTTAAAATAAATTTATTTATTTTTGGCTGCGTTGGGTCTTCGTTGCTGCACGCGGGCGTTCTCTAGTTGTGGCGAGCAGGGGCTACTCTCCATTGCCATGTGCGGGCTTCTCACTGCAGTGGCTTCTTTTGTTGGGGAGCACGGGCTCTAGGCGTTCAGGCTTCAGTAGCTGTTGTGCATGGGCTTAGCTGCTCCGCAGCATGTGGGATCTTCCCGAACCAGGGCTCAAACCCGTGTCCCCCGCATTGGCAGGCAGATTCTTAACCACTGTGCCACCAGGGAAGCCCAGAGTTGTTTTTTTTTAATTCTGATTTTGTTGGGTTTGCTCAGTAAGCTCTGGAAACTCCCTCTAATTGACAAACACCATGTGCTGGGAAGAAGGCTGAGATGGGGCAGCAGACTCATAGCTGCTGGCGGTCCTGGAGAGAACATTGATATTTTAAAGTTGTTTCTCCAATGGAAAAGGCAGGACCTGATCAGGTACATTACACGTACCCACAGCTTCCTGCCCTTCCCTTGCCAAGTGGCATTTCTCCCCGCCAGGCACTCTGCTCTTGCTCTTGAGAGCCTGACAGGGCTGATGGCAATTCCGCCTCCCCAGAGCCTCGGGACAGGGATGCTCAGAGCAGCGCTGTCCATTTCAGCACCGTGCAGGAGGGTGAGCCTAGTTCTGCCCTCTCCTTGGGGTCTCTGAGGCTACGTTGCCTCTCGGACATCTTTAGGGCAGAAGAAGCACCTCTGAGGAGTGAGGTTAGACACGCAGGGTGAGGCTTTTCCTTTAACCATGCCCTAAGCCAAGGTGAGGCCACGCTCAGGTTAGTCTCCTGTGCTGTGAAGATTTGGTTCTATATCTTCCCAGAGGATCTGAGAGTGGCTGCCCACAGCACATGCGGAGGTCTGTGGGCAGCTGGGCAGGTTGCAACTTCTTTTTCAAGAAAGAGAGGGCTTGCAGCCTCCCTGTGGTTCCAAAGACCCCTACAACCTAATTCTTTTTAACTTTTAGCATCCTGGCAATGTAGACAATCCCACTTATGACCTTTGCATTATAACTTAGAATTGCTTTATGAAGAGAAAATATCAACATGTTAGAGGTACACAAAATATTTTTAAGACAGAAGATTCAGATTCATTATTATTATAATTGACTATGATTTATTGGATATTCCCTATGTGCCAGGAAGTATACCAGATGCTGTAAAAACACATTACCACATCTAATCAGTACCACAACTTAAGAGAAAGACCTCTTGCAAAGGAAAATAGTGAAGTTCAGAAAAGTGATATAGCTTTCCAGGTGGTTGCAATACCTGTTTTCAATATTCAGATATGTAGTGCTATTTCCAATTACCTAAATATCTACTTTCTTGTTGGTCTAATCCATTATTTTTAAAATGTAAAGTGTGAATCATTTACATCTTGAGATTTTCAAGAGACTTATATGTTGCCTTAGAATTTCTAAGCAAACCAAGGTGTACTTTCTGAAGTATTATAACCACACCCTCCTTGTTAGATGCTTCCAAGACAGTTTAATGATTTTTAGTTCCAATATCCCAAATGTGGCCAACCCTCTCTTCTCTTGTTTATTATCCATTTACATTTACCCCAGAGCCATCCACTGCTAGAAGTCCTGTTTGTGGTGAGAGGATTGAGGAGAAATGGGAATTTTAAGAAAAACCAGAGGAAGGTGGGGCAACTCTGAGTCCTTCCAATTCCCAGCCCTGGAGCCGACCACCCCCATCCCTGAGCTGCTCACCCCTCTTCCCCTCAACCTCCCTTTCCCTCTTTTCTGAGTCAAAATTCCTTCTCTCAGAGCCAGATCCCCCTACCCTAGGCTACATCAATTTTGACACTTTCTGGGTATTGAAAGGCTAAGCCAGAAAGAAGACCACGGTTCTGGACCCTGGCCCTCTCTCAGGTGGAACATAATCAAAGGCTCATGTGATGAGATATTATACAATTCCATGTGAAATAAATACCTAAATATGGGTATTTTCACTTCCTCAGAATTTCAATCACTAAACATTACAAGATAGGTCACCTGTCACTACAGTAACAGGGCCTGAGGCTCTGCTCCGGTGCCCACTGAGAAACAGAAAAACAGTCCTGTTGTCCAGGAGCTGGCCTGGCAGGTTTTGGTGTTCTTCTGGTGAACACAGAAAACTTCACAAGATGTCACATCAGACGAGGCTATTTTGTGACCATGATGGACTGAGACAAGAATAAGACCACTAGTAATCATGTCTAAACAGAGACAAACCATGCACACTGTCCAGGCCACCAAATACCTGACATCCCCCCATCCTGGCTGACATGAGTGACTGTGTCTTTACTAGTGATAGCCTAGCCCTGATCTAGTCTTCCCTCCTTTAGATAAGATTTATTACAAAGCCCAGTCATAGAATTACCACCACTTCCTGACAGCATCCAATCCAGAGCAAAGCTTAAATCCTCCCCCAAATCACCCAACTAAAGCCCAGATCCTATAAGTCCTCTTTAACACACTCTAACTGCAACCCTCACAGTTCCCAGTGGTGTACGTTACCCCTCAGGACAACAAGTAATCAACCCAACTTTTTCAAACACAGGTGTGTTTTCTTGATGGTCTTTGGCTGGGCTGGGGGTGGGCATTGACACCATGAACTATTAGTCAGTAGGTCTAATTGACAGTTGTGGACTCCTAGCTTGGCAGACATTCTTTAAAGAAAAATGGTAACTATGTAAAGGTGATGATTCTGTTTTGAAAGCTATGTTAACCTCTGGATTCCGCCATTTCCTCACATTCAAGATGTAAAAGGGATAAAAGGGAATGGAAACAGTTTTCATCCTTAAAAATAACAGTGTGTCCTGATAGAAAAATAGGCAAGAGATATGAAAATCAGTTCTTTGGAAAGAAACACAAATGACACACTTAGGAAAAGAAGCTCAACCTTGCACATAATAGGAGAATTGCTCATTGAAACTGAGATGCCATTTTTCATCAGACTAGTGAAAATCCAAAAGCTTGACCACACGTGGGAAAAGAGTCAGGACTTAACCTGCCTCCTGCTGGACTTACTGGTGGGAATGACAATGATTCAGTCCCTGTAAAGAGAGATTTGGCAGGAGTTGACAAAATTACATATGCATTACCCTTTTGAACCATCGATTCCATATTTAGAAGCCTGTACCAAAGATACACTGGCAAAAACTCAAAATGACATGTTCACATGGCTAGTTACTTATTACTGTTCATAACAGCAAAGACTGTTAACAACCTAAATGTCCATCAACAGGGAATGGAGCTGAATGAACTTGAAGACAGCAGAATACTATGTAGCTGTAAAAGGAGTTAGGAATCTCTCTCTCTGGTTATGAGGTTATCTACAGGATAAATGGTCAAGTGAAAAAGCCAAGCTGCAGAGCAACATTTACTAGTGTGCTACCTTGTACGACTGACAGGGGAGGGAGGGTCCAAGGTCAGAAGCTCGATCTTACTGAACACACCTGACCCAATGGTTTTGGCTTTGAATCTGCATAATGTTTTACAAATTTTAAAAGCAAAATTAATTTAAAAAGAAAAAAATCTCTCAGAAAACTGAAGATAAGCCAAAAGAATATCCAGCTTGTATCTTAACCACATGAAAGAATTCTTATAATAACCCTAAAACACAATATTTCGATGGTATGTCTTTAATGGGATATATCCTAAGGCCAGAAAACATCTGAAAGTAATCCTAAATTGCTCTCTCTATCTTTTGTTAGTTATAATATCATTATTATTTTGAAACACACACACATACTAGAGATAAGACAAATAATAATTGTTAACAACATTAGGAAAAAGGTTTTCAGTGTAAAGAAAGATATACTTAAATTTAAAGTGTTCTGAATCTTGTGTTCATCCACCGCTATTTCCTTAGAATAAGTTCTTAGAAGTAAAATTATATATGCAACATTTAGATTTTTTTAACATATTGACAAAGCAGCCTGCAGAAAGTTTGCAATAAATTTGAAAAACACTTAATATAGCATGTACACGTGAATAAAACCAGAGGCTCAAACCATGGGGCATGGTTACAGAAAGTATTTCCGTTTACTGTAGTAAAAATGGAGAATTATGGAAATTAAGGCTGTAGTTTTCCACTGAACCCAGAATATATAGACCCTTGAAGGCCAGGCTATGGAATTTGGAATCCATTCTGTATCGACAACCAATGAACCTCTGATGGCTTTATTTGGATGGGAAGTGCTACAACCAAAAGTTGAACTTTCAAAGGACTAGTGTAGCAGCCTGTAAAGGTTGAGAGTGGAGCACCTAGACAAGGGACACATTGGGAAGTTGTTGAAATGGCAAGGCAAGAGGTGGTGAGGACCATAGCTGGGGTGCCAGCATGGAAAATGAGGCAACGGAGCAGGCGGGAGCGATGATATCTACAGGACACGGCAAAGGGAAAACTGGTAAAGTGAGTTTGCAGAAGACATGGCCAAAGTTTTGATTAATGGTGAGAGTGGAGGGGGTAGTCTGGTAGAGAAGAAAGGACACATCTTTACTGAGGACAAGGTAAGTTTGCATGAAGATGGAAAGAAAATGGAGAATGCAGAAGTTGGAAAAACTCAAATGGCCTCAAGTTTATGTAAGGTGATTTAGTAATGTAGAAGGTAATACATTCTGTTCCCAAAATGGACACTCAAGGGCTTCCCTGGTGGCGCAGTGGTTGAGAATCTGCCTGCTAATGCAGGGGACATGGGATCGAGCCCTGGTCTGGGAGGATCCTACATGCCATGGAGCAACTAGGCCCGTGAGCAACAAGTACTGAGCCTGTGCGTCTGGAGCCTGTGCTCCCCAACAAGAGAGGCCGCGATAGTAAGAGGCCCGTGCACCGCGATGAAGAGTAGCCCCCACTTGCCACAACTAGAGAAGGCCCTCGCACAGAAGTGAAGACCCAACACAGCAAAAATAAATTATTAATTTTTAAAAAAGGACACTCAAGTGGGAGTTTGAGAAGGATGGTGGTTTTGTAATACATTCTGTGGGACCTATGAGAAGAAGTCATTCAAGATGAGTATAAGTATTTCCCAGCAGCACTGAGAGCTGTCCGAGTTCTACTATGTGAATTTGAATTGATGTCAGTCTTCCTAGATGTACAACTTTCTCTGTAAAATGCAGCAGCAGAGAGAAAATGATGTGAGATTGATTAATGGGTTGATTGAAAGGAAACAATGCATTTATTAGTTCAGTACTTACCAAGCTCTTGGCAAAGGACTCTGGATGGCAACACCATTCTACCAGCTCCATATGCCAGGATGAGGACCCAGTGGCACATCAAACACACATATTTTCTGCACTCAAGGATGTGGTCCAAGAAAGGACAAGGAGGAAGAGGAATCAGAGACATCATGGAGAGCGTATTTGAAAGATTTACCAAGGGGTCCAGTAGTAGACAGGCTAATGACGGCCAACACAACCTGATGGGCTGAGAAAAGGGACAGTGAGATGGCTAGCACCGGGTACCAAGATGACTGTGCCATTTTCGGACTACACAGAAGTTCACCCTAAGGGATGTGTGGGGTATACATCCACGCTGTCATCCTGTTGAAGCACTGAGCCTGCGGGTCTGTGACCATGCAGAAGGGAGTCATTTTCCAAATTGCCTGTCCAAAAGGGGACACCTTTTTCTAATTAGCACAAAAGCACTCTATAGTTTGAGCTGAAGGTCACAGTGAAGATCCAGGTTTACCTGAGAAAGAAAGTAGGGGATTGTGATCAGAGAGAATGTCAGATTTCAAGTTTTGGGGGGTAGAACAAACTCAGTGGAATCGGAGGATATTTGAAGAAAGAAGCAGGGAAGAAAATAAAATTAAGAGTAAAGGAAGTGGAATAGGAACCAGAGGGCTGATTCATATATTGGGGAAATGGAAGAAAAGCAGAATGGAGGAGGATAGAATGGAGACACAGGCAAGAATACAGAAGCTGTATTCTTCCTCACTTGGTGATCAGGGCTGCGCCTTCCGTCTTGTCACACTGTAGAATGCCTCCTGATAAGAAGAGTTTGCTTTTGCTGTGTATTCTCCTTTCTGGAAGACTCAGCTCTGACTACAAAGAGTATCTTATTAAGCATTTGGCTCAGCTCACCCAAAACAGTAAAGCAAATGGCTTTCTTGTGTCGTTTCTTTTTTATTTGTGTGCGTCATTAACATTAATGTTGCAACAACAATATAAGTGACGACTTAATGGGCTGAATTTAAATTCAAGTAATATATCCATTCATCTAAACGCTACCCCTTAAAAGTCTGTAAAATTAATTTATTGAAAAATTTTAGTTATAACTCTACCAGAAAATCTCCTCTGAATAATGATGCCATAGATTTTGCAGCTTTTTTTCCCCTTTTGGACCAGCTCTTACCTTCTTCCTACAGATGAGTTGCCAAAGATGTGACCAAAAACCTCAACCCATCAGGTTTTAGAATATGTGTCTCCAAAACCTCAAAAATCCACAGGGGTGTGTAGAGAAAGGCAGGGCACCAGAAAGACATGCAATACACAAGATGTTAATTGGAAGAATTGCCAGAAAGAAAAGGCAGGATATGTCCCTCTGTGGGTTGATGCTGGTGTGAGTTTTCCAGGAAGGACCAAAAAACAATCACAGGTCTCAGCTCTGTTCATTTCAATGTTCATTGAAGCTGATCTCCCACCAGGTTGGATTTATTTCCTGGGGCTTCTGTGACAAATTACCAAACACGGTGGCTTGGAAAACAGAAATTTATCCTCTCATGGTTTTGGAGGCCAGGAATCTGAAATTAAAATGGAAGCAGGGCCATGCTTCCTCCAAAGCCTCTAGGAGAGGATCCTTCTTTGCCTCTTGTAGCTTCTGGTGGCTCTCGGTGTTCCTTAGCTGGTGGCCACGTCACTCTAACCTCTGTCTCCATCATCATTGAATTTAGGGCCCACCTGGATAATCCAGGGTGAGCTCATCTTTTTTTTTCTACAGCTTTTTTGAGATATAATGGACATTTAACATTGTGACGTATAACAATGTGTCAATGTATATACTTACATGTTTCAAAATGGCCACGATAGAGTAGCTAATACCTCCATCACATCATGTAATTACTGTTTCCTTTTTTTTTAATTTTTTTAATTGGGGTATAATTGCTTTACAATGTTGTGTTAGTTTCTTCTGTACGGTGGAGTCAATCAGCTATATGTATACATATAACCCCTCCCTCTTGGACCTCGCTCCCACCTCTGCCATCCCACCCATCGAGCTCGTCACAGAGCACCGAGCTGAACTTCCTGTGCTTAATAGCAGGTTCCAACTAGCTATCTATTTTATACATATGGTATATATATGTCAAGCCTAATCTCCCAGTTCGTCCCACACTCTCCTTCCCACGCTGTGTCCACATGTTCATTCTCTACGTCTACACCTCTATTCCTGCCCTGCAAATACGTTCATCTGTAACATTTTTCTAGATTCCACATATATGTGTTAATATACGATATTAGTTTTTCTCTTTCTGGCTTACTTCACTCAGCATGATAGACTCTAGGTCCATCCACATCTCTACAAATGACCCAATTTTGTTCCTCTTTATAGCTAAGTAATATTCCATCATAGGTAGCCAGGACATGGAAACAACCTAAATGTCCAACAACAGATGAATGGATAAAGAAGATGTGGTATATATATACAATGGAATATTACTCAGTAATTACTGTTTCTTTTCTGTGGTGAGAACATTTAAGATCTGTTGTCTTAGCAACTTCAAGTATTTAATACTACTGTATTAAATTATTGTATTGTATTATATTGTATTAAAATATTGTATTGTTAACTGTAACCACCATGCTGTACATTAGATCCCCAGAACTTATTCATCTTTTAACTGGAAGTTTGTACTCTTTGATCAACATCTTCTGTTTTCCCCAGCCCCTGGTAACCAACACGGTACTCTCTGTTTCTATGATTTTGGACTTTTTAGATTCCACATATAAGTGATATCATACACTATTTGTCCTCCTCTGTCTGACTTATTTCACTTAGCTAAATGTTCTCAAAGCCCATCCATGTTGTCACAAGTGGTAGGATTTCCTCCTTTCTCATGGCTGAATAACGTTCCATTATTATATGTATATTTCTCACATCTTCTTTGTCTATTCATCTGTTGAGCGACACTTAGGTTATTTCCAGATCCTGGCTATTGTGACTAATATTGCAATGAACATGGGAGTACAGATATCTCAAGGAGATCCTGCTTTCATTTCCTTCAGATATATGCCCAGGAGTAGGATTACTAGATCATATGGTAGTTCCATTTTTACTTTTTTGAGGAAATTCCATACTGTTTTTCATAGCAGCTGCACCAATTTACGTTCCAATAGTGCAGAAGTGTTCACTTTTCTCCATATCCTATCCAACACTTGTTATCTTGTCTTTTGGATGATAGCCCTTGTAATAGGTTTGAGATGATACCTTGTTGTGGTTTTGATTTGCATTTTCCTGATTATTAGTGATGTTGAGCATCTTTTCATGTATCTGTTGGCCATTTCTATGTCTTCTTTGGAAAAATATCTATTCAGTTCCTCTGCCCTTTTTTAATTGGATTTATTATTATTATTATTACTATTGAGTTGTATAGAATAATCTCAAGACCTTTAAATTCATTGCATCTGCAAATACCCTTTTTCCAAATACAATCACGTCCACAGGTTCTGAGGGTTAGAACATGAACATATATTTTCGAGGACCACCATTCAACCTCCCAGCCAGGTATAACTGTATGGTATTTATCTCAGATAGGATACTTTTGGTTGCAAGGAACAGAAATCACAGCTGAAACTAGCTTAGACAATAAGGAAGTTTATTAGCTCACATAATTGGAGGTACAGAGAACCCAGGTGTGGTACAGGCCAGTGGAGAAGGAATCATAGACCCAGATGTTTTTCTTCTCTCCACTCTCCTGTTCTAGTATCAATTTCTTCTCAAGGTTTGTTGTGGGATGGCCACTGTAACCCTCAGAGCAACATGTGTTCTCGTTCATGGCCAGCAGAAGAGAATAAAAGAAAACCTCCCCCTCCAAACCACAGATAAACATCTGATTCAGACAGATTAGATCAGCGCCCCCATGGAACCATAATGGTTCCCAGAAGAATTCCACGTCCCATTGGCTAACATAAATTCCTGGATTTGGGGATATGCTAAATGTCTTCTGAACTGTATGGCTATGATAAAGAGGGAGGAAAATCTGAACAAAGTTATGACACAGCAAGGGGAAAGTAGGCACTGAACAGGAAAGTGATAGCTACACTAGGATGCTTAATAGTAATTATCATTTTAGAAGGATGATGACCTAATTTGAGACCACTGATACCTCAGGGACCAAGTGGATCCTTCCCTTTTCTCTTATTAGGTACTAGCATTTGAATTGGTCCCATGATGGGCTAGAAAATCTAGAACCATTTCTGATAACATTTTGAGTTAATCTTGTCATTGATCTGCCTCCATGAGAAGAGGAATAAGAGAAAAAAAACCAGCTGCCCTCTGTTGCTGTCTCATTTCTTCAGTCGTGTAAAACAAACACAAGGCTTTTGCCCTCTGTAACTGACATCCATCACTGATAGCTTCTGGAAACAATATCCTGGTCTCCAACAAGAAGATCACACACCACAATTAAGGTATGCTTTGGAGACACTTGAGACTTCTGCAGGACACCAATCTTAACCATTTTGTGAGCATTTTACTAGTTTAAACATTGAGGGTCATGGTATCTTTGAGTCGCAAAGCATCTCTCAAAATCCCACTATGAATCTAGTTTATGGCTTTCATTTCCCATCTGTGAGACTAGGTTCAAACTCACAAGGAGAGGGTAAGTCAAAGAGCAAAGATCACCAAATCAGAAAAAAAAAAAAAAGGTTTTTTCCCCATTCTTTTTAAAGTGAAATTTCATGGAAAATTTAGAAAATGCTATTTTTGTAAGAAAGATCTCATCATTACTCTTCTTTTCAAAATTTCTTTGGATATTTTCCTTGGAATCATTTTACCAAGTTGCCAAAGAATCTGTTGTAATCAAAGTAAAAATTGTACTAAATTTACAAACTAATTTGAGGCACATAGGCAGTTTTTGCAATTTTCTGTTGCCATGCAGTAAATACACATACATATATACATTTTTTTATTCCAATAATGTTTATGGCCTTCAGTATTTTAGTTGTATTTATATATTGCATATTTATCATTAACTTGTTCTAATTAGTTTTGTAATTGTATTCTGAGTAGCAAAATTATGGAATTTTGAAAATCCCTATTTTTGTGTGGAAACTAAATTTATTTGGAAGTTTTGGGTGAGTACAAATAGATGTTACCACTGAGACTTTCTCAGTAACTGCTTACCATGGCTTCCACTAACATCTAACCTGACAGACCAAGTCTCGTGAAGTAAACGCGCAAACCACCCACCAGGACCCTGGGCGATGCGTTGAGCCCCAGCCTCACAAAAGAGAGGCTATAAATCAGCCAAGTCTTACAGATGCGACTCAGGACACCACCGCCAAGCACTGCTGGTGGCCGTTGCCCTGCTGGCTTCATATTTTCACTCTTCTGGACTTGCAAAACAGCGCTGTAAAGAAGAAGCTCAGTGTAAACAGAGCTAGAAAGCCCGGGGGGTGTGCTGAGCTTCCCAGCAGTGAGCCCAGATGGCTCCCAGGCTACTGTTCATTTCCCACACAGAAGCTGTACTTCCAGAAAAATCAAAGCGATTAGAAACTTAAACACAACAATTTCTTCTTGCAACTCAGCTCTGGTTTCAAGGTAAAGAGGCTCAAGTAGCTCAGATAACAGGTAATAGTTTTGTGGATGTACCTGAGAAGTAACAGGGCTGGAGCCACGCGCGAGAGACCATGGGAAATGGATTTTGTGGGCAGCACTGCTCGGGGCACATGCGGTGGCCGAGGCAGAGCTGCAGGAGGCCCAGACCTCGATCCCGCCTGCATTTCTGAATTAGAAACCCTCCTCGCGGCTACAGCCCTGTACCATGGAGACGCTCCCCAACACTCCTGGGAGCCCTGCAGCTTGCCTGTCACATACTCTGCCACCCATGATTGTCCCTTGACACGGGGCTGCTGGGTCAGGATCACGATGGAAGCACACACGGAGCTCTCCGAACACGTTGAAACAAGGGATCAAATCTTTTACACGTGTATTTAAAATCCACAGCCACTCTCACACCCCAAACAGAAGGGAGTTGAGGTCAACACACCCCAGCCCCCCTTTGAGGGCACCCGAAACAGCCCCTCCAACCTGTGATGGTGAATTCTATGTGTCAGCTTGACCAGGCCCCAGGGTGCCCACGTGTTCTGTCAGATATTGGGTGTCTGTGAGGGGCTTTCTGGCTGAGCAGACTGGGTAAGATGGATCTCCTTCCTCAGTGTGGGTGGGCACCATCCAGTCCCTCAAGGGCCTGAACAGAACAAAAAGACGCAGGAAGAGAGAATTCCCTCTCTCTTTCTCTCTTGCCGCCTGACTTTGAGCTGGGACATGGATTTCTCCTGCCCTTGGACTGGGTCTACACCATCAGCACCCCTGGTTCTGAGTCCTTCTGTACTGTTGGTGCTCCGCTCTCAGGGCTTCAAACATACAACCTGTTCTCCTGGGCCTCCAGCTTCATCATGGGACTCAGCCTCCCTAATTGTGTGATTCAACTTCTTATAATAAATCTATCGGCTCTGATTCTCTGGAGAACCTTGACTAATACAGAACCCGAAAAACACAACACAGCCCGAAAAAGAACCTGAAAGAGGTGCACACAGGAGGGAATCCCATAAAATGTGAGCTCTCAAACAAAAGTTACAAACAGCACAGGGAAATCCAGCTGATGAAGAAACCCAACATGAAACAGATCAAACAAATGAGGGCATAAACTGGCAGAAGATAACAGAAGAAGAGCTATGACCTTAGGATACTATGTCCAGCTAATTTATTATTCAAGGATGAGGGTGAAATTAAGATGTTTTCGGACATATGCAGACAAGAATTACCACTCTTAGAAACCTTTGCTGAGAGAAATACCAAAGGATATACTTCAGGAAGAAGAAAGTGAACCCAAAGAGTGGGTGAAAGAAATCAGTAAAGCATGTTGGCAAATCTAATTAAGTAGGGACTTAAAACTTTTTTAAGATGCATTTAAAAATCTTAGCATCTGCATCAACTTGTATCTAAAATTCCAGAAAAGAAGGTGGGATTCAAGGACTGCATTTCAAAGGAATATTAAAGATTAAATGTTAAAAGTTTGGTATGTATATTTATGTGTATGTTTTCTGGAGGGGAATGCATAGTTTCCATCAGACTCTCAAAGCAAGTCATGACCCCAAAAGAAAGTGAAAAGCCGTTGTCCTGGTGGCCCTCAGAGCAGGCACAACACAGAAGAGGTCCAGACTTCTCAGAGCCGCCCTAGACCCAGAAGATACTCCAGTCCCCCCGCCCCCTTCCTCCCCGTGTCTGCTCGGGGTCGTCCAGCTTGGAGGGCTGGAGGATGGGCTGAGCAGTTGGTCCCCTCTGTGGCCTCTACCTAACCGCCTGCAACTGTGACAAGGACAAATCATGGTCTGTGTCAGTTCGTGTGACCAAAACCCAAACCCAAACCCTAAAAGGAGCTAAAAATGAAAAAATTAGTCCAACGCAAATAATTTCATCTAGCTCCTTTGCAACAGGTGGTGAGATTTTTCTCTTTAACTAATATCATAGATGTTTTCACAGGAAATAATTCACAGCTTTAGTATCCCATAGCCAGAACCCGTGTATCCTAATTATGGTAAAACGAAAATCCATGAAGAGAGACTGGGACGTGTTGGCAAGATACAAGCAGTCTCCTTCAGCAAATTTGCTAACCACTCACTGTGAACCGAGTGGAAATATATCATATCCACAGACACTCAGCAACCTCATCAACCTAGGGCTAAATTTCTGCAGCAAGAAAACGACTATTAAGAAAGTTAAACTGTGCAATGACCAATTTGATGTATTTCCCCTTGAATTGATTGATTATTTTAATGGGGCTACAAGACACTGTGAGTTTGATGGCGTAGACTGCTGTTCAGCAAACGTCCCGCCCGCTTCCATGGCAGGAGAGAATTCTGAGTCTTTAGCTGGGCTCGGCCCCGCAACCAGCTTTGCCCCCTGCCTTAGTGGGCGTGATACAACCAGAGGCCATTGGCTTGCTTGTGTTCTGCTGATCTGTCAGGAGAAAGCCCTTCTGCTGCCCAACCCGGACCAGACCACATGCAGACCCAAGCATGAAATAAACGTTAGCTGCTGGAAACGGTGGAGTTGAGGGAGCCTCCTCAGACCTCTTTATTATGGCTGCAACTGATGAAGAAATTCCTGCTCATGCCTGTTTTACAGATCAGAAAAGTCGCCCCAGCTAAAAGAACACCTTTGCTTGCAAGATGGGCCATATGGAAAAGCTGGGCTCTGACACGTGGATTATTTTAGGCTTGTATCCCCTCAAAGAAAACAGGAGAGACTGTCATCTGTCAGAAGACCAGATTCAGAATCATGATAAACAAGAAACCTGTGTAAACACCCAGTACCGATTTATAATTGATGGGGTATACTCCTGGGACTCCAACAACTTCTAGAACGTTCATGTTATAAACGACCCATTCAGTTCACTGGCTTTTAAAGTTTGCATGCCCTTCCAGGGGTTTGAGAGCTGATGTTGAGATTAAATCTAACATTCAAGATTTTTTTTAATGCTTAGAAATTTATCATTCAAGAATTTTTTTAATGCTTAGAATGAAAACTATACATATGAAACAGATCAATGTTTCAATTGGTTAGCAATGGTCAATTATTGTGCCTTTAAAAATTGCTTTGTGGGAGTTGGGAGGTAAAGATATTTGCTTTTTAGGGAAAAAAAACAGAGAGAAAAATCAGGTGCCTTTCTTCTCTCTCAGCAAAGGGTCTCACTATCTCAGGCCCAACGCTAAAAACAACAGCCTTTACCACTGAAACAACTTTTGTCAGAAGGATTCATATTTATTATTGGGTCATAAAGTAGAGCTGCAAGTCTATTATCATTACTCAGTGCCCAGGCATGCTCCACGTGAAGAAGTAAGGGTGATTGTAGGAAAGACTAAGACAGTTTTCAAAGGCCAAGGCCATCAGCTAGCTTCCACTGGACCCTTTACGCCCAAGGAGGTTGTGTGGTGTGGACAATGGTGGTTTTGGTCCAAAGCTTCAGAGGCTGACCCGCTCGGACTGGAACGTAGGCAAGTCCTTGAAGCCTCTGTGCCTGAGCTTTCTGACTGGGCAGTGGAGAGAAGAAGGACGGCGGGCTTGTAGGCTCATTCGGGTTAAATGAGTTCACGTGGACCAGCTTTCCTCAAAGTGTTGTCCCTGAGTCAGCAATACCTATATGACCTGGGGCCTGGGCAAAAACGCACATCCTCAGGCCGACCCCCAGACCTGCTGCATCCCAAACTCGGGGCTTTAATGGCCCCAGGTGATGCTGATGCAGGTAAACTTGGAGACACGGATGTGGATAAAGCTCTGTGCTTGAGCCACGGGGAGCCCTCCGTTCATTGGAACAGGGGAAAACGTTTAATCTGTCTTGAGGGTTTGTTGTACTTGTTGTGACTAAATATTATTACATGTGTTTTTATCCTTCTCATTCTCATGATTGCCCACACGCAGCAGCAGCCGGAGCCTGGGCTGCCTGAGGCACGAACCTGCTCGGTGCTCACGCCGCTCTGTGGATTCGAGAGGTGAGCAGCTTACCAGCCCAGAGACCCTGGCCGGCTTCGCCTCTGGAAAGCGTGACTCGTGTCCATCTGCCAGCGCCAGAGTTGAAATGAGTCTCCTTCCAACTCAGACACATGTTTTCCAAGTGAAGACAAAACGAACGGTTTTCTATTAACTCGTTTGGATACATGTGTGATATTCCTTTTCTCTTGCTCTCCCCGCTCCCCCTCCTTTTAGGCAGAAGGTTTGGGGGAACATAAATTCTATAAAGTCCTCATCCCCAGAGTAAGCGCGGCATCTTCCCTGCACCCCCAGACGGGCATCAGGATTCACAAGAAGTGGGTCTGCACCCTCCACCCCATGAATCTATAAACTGAAGGAAAACAGCTTTTCTTTTCTGTTTTTCATTTTTTTTATGGAAGTGCCTCTCTCCTCCACCCTTCCATCACCACAGCCCACAGCTTCCGTGGAAAGGCCGCTGGGGCCTGCCTGGGCGCCCCAAGCAGACGAGCCTGCGGCCAGGCGGGCACCTCACAAAGCCCAAGGCCACAGGCTGCCCGGAGTGAGGCCTGCAAATCACCAGTGCTGAGCAGAGCAGACAGCAAGCAGCGGCACTAGGATGGCGAAAACAGGTTCGCAGAGAGGATGTTTCTGTGGTTTCATTCTTGCGTGACATCCTGGTTATTAAATACTTGCAGAGCACACTGAGTGAAATGCATGGAAATAGGCTGACGCCCTGCTTAGTGGCTCTCACCAGGGGAGGACAGAGGTGGGAGCGGCACAGCTCTACCACGAAGCTACCCACACCTGCGGCCCACCACACCTGTGCTACTGGCTCTTTGCAGAATGCTGGGGAGTGCGGATTCCAGAGGTAAGGACTACATGTGCTTCCCAGAAACTGATTTAACCTCAGTACATTTCATCTCTATGAAATATACATGCAAGAGGCAAATTTGAAGTCAGAAGCTATAAGCAAAAGTAGTTTTTTGCTTTTGTTATTAGTAGAAACAAGAAACTATTTATAAAAGTGCAAACCAGCTACATTCCCTCCTTGTGACTATTTAAAGTGCAGATCGGTCCCAAGAAGGCTGGGTTCCAGGCAGGGTCCCAGACTCATCCTTCCTAGTCGTTGGCCCAGAAATTCAGCGCCAGGCTGGCTGCTCCTGCTAAGAGGTCACCGTCCCTCAGGGGCCGGGGAACATTCCACGACACAGTCCTCAGAAGACTCCCCAGGATGAACAGCCCAGGCAGGGCTGGCGCAGGAGCTTCCACCAGCCCTCGGCACACTGCCCTCAACCTCCAGCTGTGCCCTGCAAATGAGTCCTCTGTGACGGGCCTTAGAATGAGGAGAGAGAGGGAGGCAGGGAGAGAAGGAGGGAGATGGGGGGGTGAGGAAGGAGGGACCGTCCCCCTCCCTCTGTCTGCATCTGGGAGGCATGCAGTGACGGGCCACCTTGGGGACCAGGCTCTTGTTCTCCCACCTGTAACTCCCATCAGTGTTAACAGTGGCCCCACCCAGAGCGATGACAGACTACACCCCCGGGAAGAGGATCAGAGGCCATCACAAGAATTACGGATCAAACAGAGGTTATAAGAATTAGACCAGCGTGTTGGTGTGAAAACAGGCCTGTGGGAAATCCACAACATTTCACGGCGCTGAACACAAGCCCAGAGGCCCCGGACATGAGCTCTGTAGGACCACAGTGCAGGGAGGATCTGGCCTCAGAAGCTTGCTGGCCAGTCCATGCCAGCAGCCTCCCTTGGCCTTTATCAAAGGACCAAAGCAGGGCTTCCCTGGTGGCGCAGTGGTTAAGAATCCGCCTGCCAATGCAGGGGACACAGGTTCGATCCCTGGTCCGGGAAGATCCCACATGCCGCAGAGCAGCTGAGCTCATGTGCCACAACTACTGAAACCCATGCACCTAGAGCCCAAATTCTGCAACAAGAGAAACCACCGCAATGAGAAGCCCGTGCACTGCAACAAAGATATAGTGCATACATTATATGGATGATCAAAAGGTCTCCAAAGGGACTTACCTAATGTTAATATCGAGTGGGAAATATACATCTCTCCCTCCTGCCTCCTATTAACTAAATAACAGAAGCATTTATATGAGCCAAGCAATAAAAGAGGGAAAGGAGATGAAATCAGAGAGAAACCTATAAAGATGATGAAGCTTGTTAAAATAAGAGCCATAATGGAATCCATGGCGCTAGCACTAAGTGCAAATTCACAGCGTCTCTTTCCGATTCTGATATTTGCTAGAATGATAATTCCACTACTGATTGTATTTAATTATTAAAATCTTTTCCCCAAATGAAATGCAAACTAGTTTTCTGGATGACAGACTGTTATTAACTTAGGCAGCTAAATAATCTTAGCGACTATCATGCATGAAAATGGAAAAATTATTCGGCTTTTATATGAAAACAACACAAATGAGACAAAAATGACAAAAAGGTGATTCAAATCAACACGTTAAAATTGAAGATGCAGCTTCAGAGTGATGTTATCCTATGATTGAAGCTTCAAAGTGGAAAGTTCAAAATCTGGACACGGAGAGGCAGCCAGATGGGCGTGGCTGTAGGCAGCTTTGCAGCCAGACAGTGGAGCCGGGCTGGACTCCACTCGCCTCTGTGCAGCAGTTCCCCGTCTCAGCCTCCTCCCCCCTCCTCTTCTAAATCCTGCTCATAGGACCCAAGGATATAACGGCGGTGATTAAGCCTCAAAAATTTGTCCTCTCCTGGGGGAATCTGCTTTTTTTTTTTTTTTGGCGGTACGCGGGCCTCTCACTACTGTGGCCTCTCCCGTGGCGGAGCACAGACTCCGGACGCGCAGGCTCAGCGGCCATGGCTCACGGGCCCAGCCGCTCCGCGGCATGTGGGATCTTCCCGTACCAGGGAACGAACCCGTGTCCCCTGCATCGGCAGGCAGACTCTCAACCACTGCGCCACCATGGAAGCCCGGAATCTGCATTTTAATGAAAGACTAAACTTTACTCCACGGCAATGGATCCAACAACAAGAGAATTTTAGGAGCCAGAAAACTAAGACGTTAGTGGAGTGGATATAGAGATTGAGAGGAGGGGACCAGGCAGAGCCTTGGACCCCAGGAGCCATCCGAACTTCTGCTTCCCTGAAGGCCGCCCCATCATTCTCTGCCTTCCCTGGACTGGGGAAGGGAAAAAAGAAGGGGACAGGCAGATTAATTTTTATTTCAACCACATTTTCATCTGCAGGTTCAACTCACACACACAAAACTGTGCCCGCACTGAGGTTAATAAATGTAAATTAATAGTAAACTGATTATGACATAAACAGGAGGGCCGAGACCTGGATTTTTTTGAAAAAAGAACTAGTTGGGATTTTATTATTCTGTGATATACCAAAGAAAATGCCTTTTAAAGCATATCCGGATATATTTTGGTCTGGAACAGTCCCAGAATGACCGGACAGGCCACCTAGAACTTTCATTTATGTTTCTCAACATTCAAGGACATCCTTATAAATCACTTTCATCAAAACAATGTGCTAGTGATTCCTGCAGGACCCACTAGTTGCTGCAACCTTAAGATAAGATGCCTGTTTCTTAGTGTTTTACTCAATTAACTTCATAAGCTTTCATTTGGCTTCACAGCAGCAGCATTAATGAAATGAGAGCTTGTGCCCGGATATCAATTGGCTGCTTCCTGCACAGACCTTGTGGTTTTGCATCAGCCCCTTCTGGAGGCTATCATTCTTCAAACGCTAGCACAAAATCCCCACTAATGTGATTGCTTTACACAACGCTGCAGGGAGTCTGGGGCCCCGGTCGCCCTCCCAGCTCACCAAGTCCCTGCAGGGGTAAGTGGACCGCCAGCCAGTATACAGTGAAAATAGTGACAGACAGTTTTCCTGCTGGAACAGGGAACAAAGCTATCCATGTGGTTAGTGCCGGACTCACCATCCACAAAGTATGTCCAAGCTCATCTGCCTCTGGAGGTAAGTAGATTTTCGGTAGGTCACACCTATCTGCCCACCTCCCCAGCTCTCACCTCCCAGTCTATAAGTAAAGAGTGTAACCCCCTCTGTACAATGGAACTCCGCTGACACATGGCTCTCACGTAAGGTGGAGCCGGCCAGCGGCTGTGGTCTTTTTAACAGCAGTGTTAATAAGATGCCCACTGAGAAGAGCAAATACACTTTAGGGTAATTCGGGAGGTATCTAAAGATGAGCTCCCTCTCTCACCTGTACGTGTGTTCTAACACCTGCGGTAAGCAGTAGGGATCTTCTATAAGTGAGAGGGCTGAGGTCCACAGCAGTGAAGCGGCCCATTGGCCACTGCAGCCGCGTACGGAGGACACATTGAGCCCAGGCTGCTCACCTGCAGCTCCCAGATGTCAGGGCACTGGGAGGCGGCCAAGCAAGGTCCCTGCCCTCATGGTGCTGATGTTCGAGTGGGAAGCAGGGGTGCACTAGCAAGTCAGTAATGAGATCGTTTCAACTAGAGGTAAGTGCCCTGACAGATAAGCTGGGTGGTGAGGAGGGGGCTCACTTCAGAGGCTACTTTAGACACCAGGACAGAGGAGACAGTAGATCTGAGCCTAATTGACAAGGAGGGAGCCACATGAGCACTGGGACCAAGGCCCTTGGTTGCAGAAGTCCCCAGGTGGGAGTGAGTGTGGGGTGGCGGAGTCACAGTGGGAGCCAAGTGCTGTAGAGCCTGGTGAGCAAGAGGGAGAGTGGGCCCAGGTGGGCTTCCAGGTAGGGACCCAGGTGGAGTCTCAGGTGGGGTCCCAGGTCGAGTCCCAGGTAGGAGTCCAGGTGGGGTCCAGGTGGGGTCCAGATGGGGTCCCATGTGCATTCCACATGGCATCTCAAGTGAAGTCCCTGGTAGGGTTCCAGGTGGAGTCTCAGGTGGGGTCCCAGGTGGAGTCCCTGGTAGGGTTCCAGGTGGGTTCCATGTGGGGTCCCAGGTGGAGTCCTGGGGGGGTCCTAGGTGGGGTCCAGGTAGAGTCTCAGGTGGGGTCTCAGGGTTTCAGGTGGGGTCCCAGATGGGGTCCCAGGTAGGATTCCAGGTGGGGTCCAGGTGGGGTCCAGGTGGGGTCCAGGTGGGGTCCAGGTGGGGTCCAGGTGGGGTCCAGGTGGGGTCCAGATGGGGTCCCATGTGCATTCCAGATGGCATCTCAAGTGAAGTCCCTGGTAGGGTTCCAGGTGGGATTGCAGCCAAGGCCTGCCCTTGCCCTCGTCCTTGTTATTCCAAGTGTTACAGGAAGCCAGTAGAGATTCACCTGGTCCCGTTTGTTTTTAGAAAGATGCTTCTAGCTGCAGTTTGAGGCTGGACGGTGTCGAGTAAGAGTACAGGGAGGGAGCTCGGTTAGAGGTGAGGAGAACAGAGACTAGAATCCAGGCTGGACCCAGCGCCCACATCCCAGCTGCCCTCTGTACCTTCCACGCCACCCTGCCTCCAGGTACAGACGGGAGAACAGCTGTTCACACCCAATTCCAACCAACACGCATGAGACCTAGTTGTTTCACAGACAATTTAATCTGATGCCCACAGGCCCCGCATCAGACAGCAGGTGGAAGGCAGGCAGCAGAGCTGGAGGGAAGGAGTGGCCCTAAGTTCCTAAGAAACCTCTTCCACCGAGACTCAGAGCCTCATCACTCGCAGGTCGAACCCCAAATTGGAAAATGTAGATAAAGAAGACAAGAACTCAGGGGCTTCCTGCTCTCTGCGTGACTGACAAAAAAAGCAATAGGAAAAAATTCAGCGTATGAGCAAACAAATGGTTCTTCTCAGAAGTCCGAAAGGGTTTCCCATCAGATCCCTAGCGGTTGCTCGCACCCCAGCATTTCTACTCAATGCTGCTGTCTCTCAAGAGCCCCCAACTAGGGCGACCTTTCCGGGGAAAGGACACGGAGGGCCTGAGAGATGACAGCCAAGGGGAGGAAGAGAGGGGGGCTGGGCAGGCCCCTGCTCTTGCGCTTTGCATTTCCGGCAAGGGACCGTTGAGGAGGGGCGTGCCCGGTGCCCTGGTGGGGACGCAGACTTGCTCCTGTCGCTGTTCTGTCCTGGGGTGATGCACTCGGGGCTGCTGTTCAGTGCTGACCAGCCAGCCTTCACGAGAACTCGGGGCAGAGCCACTGACACCAAGGCAATGTGCAGCCACGTGCGTGGGGTCCAAGGTGTCCCAGCGCCTTCAGACGGAACCCCTGGCTGCACCAGTGGATTGGACAATGAACTGACATTTCCTAAACAGCCTTTGCTCCACCCTTGATTAGAAACTATCTTTAATTGAAACCCCAGGAGCCTGAGCCAGTTTCATCCTGGCTCTCCTAAGCGCTTTGCACAAAACATTAACTCTGGAATCTTATTACACATTTGCAACTCCTCTGACAAACATAAACGATAATTTAGCTCCAATGCCTTCTTGCGCAAGCCATGTTTTTAAAGGCTCGTGGATAATAGTAACTTACTGAGGGGGCTGTGTGAGTGTTGGATTTATCTGTCTCTTTACTTTTTACAGTTACAGCTGAAACGGCAATGGACTAAACAGATCGTCAAAGAGAACACATCTGCCAGCTCCAGCCTGTGTTCACCTGGAAACCTGCATTGTCTTTAAGGGCTGACAGCAGGTGGGTGGCCAAGAGCAGCTCTGGTAGAGAAGGAAAGGCAGGTTCTGAGTTGTGTTGTTCATTTGCTCTCAGAGGACGGCCTCGGAGGATCTGCCTTTCAGGGTTAGGGAAGAGCCTCGTGGAGAGGGGATCTAGATTGCTTGGGCTTGAAGAGCTATAATCGAGGTTTAGATCTTGTGCACTGCTTCTGACTGGTTACACTTCCCTAGCTGTACCCATGTGGCCCTGCCTGTACCCGTGGCCCCCCCAGCTGTCCTGTGATACCCACAAACGAGAATTTGTTCATTGGTAGCCTCCATGAGACTGCATTCAGTCTCAAGGGTGAGAGAAAGACAAGGAAGGAAAGGAAATGGTTATTCTTCAAACTCTTTAGGAATTAAAGGAGAAAACACCGTAACCTTACTCTTGGTTCCAGAAAATTTGAATTTCAAGAGGATAAAAATAGGTATTATGCCTAATTTCATCTCATTTCTCGCCAAGGGATTCTCTCTCTAAGAATTTTATTTTAGGTGTTACTTTTTTCTCAATACCATCTTCAAAAGTTATCTGGCCTTCTTAAGGGTCTTGCCAGCACCTATCAATGGGCAGGCATTGTATGAAGTCCAGCTTGGCTTTCAGGTGGATAGACTGTTCAATGAACGCCAGTTCAGAAAAAAAAAGAAAAAAGAAAAAAGATTTTGATTCTATAATGAAGAGAGAGTAGCAGCGTTCTGTTCTAGAAAGGCAGTACCTTGGGAGCGTTTTAAAAATGAAAATCTCTATCCGTGCCCTCACTTGCTTTTCTGTTCCAGACAAGGGAACTGAAACTCAGACTGCGAGAAATAAAATCAAATTTTGAAATGGTTTCTTATGAAATACCTTTGCCTGCCCAGTGGCATGAATGGATACACTAGCTGAAATTGTTCCTCGAAAATTGCTGTTTCCGCTTCTTCTGTCTCTTCCCCGTTCTTTGCCTCCCCTTCCTTTACTTCCTCCTTTATGATTTTATTTCAAATATTGTTTTCTCTTGAAAAGTTGCCTGTTAAATCAACTATACTCCAATAAAAATTATTTTTAAAAATTTAAAAACTAAATAAAAGTTGCTTGTTTACACAAAGAAACATAATTTTGCATAATATACCAATGACGTTGGTCTTTTTTTTGCTTTTCCTTTGCTTTCTCTCTTTTCCCTCCTTGGTAGACAGAATAATGTTTCCCCCCAAAGATGTCCACATCTTAAGCCCCGAAACTCACGAGTATGTTACCTTACATGATAAAAGGGACTTCGTGAATGTGATTAATTAACGACCTTGAGATGAATGGGGAGACATTCTTGGATTATCTAAGTGGGGCTAATGTAATCAGCAGCGATTTCTTTTGTAAGAAAGAGGCAAGAGGGTCAGAGTCAGAGAGGAAACGGGACTGTGAAAGAAGTCAGAGAGGACAGTAGTTGCTGTACTGCTGCCTTGGAGGACGAGGCCATGAGCCAAGACACGAGGCCACCGGCACACGCTGGAAGAATCAAGGACACGAGTTCTTTTCCTGGAGCCGCAGGTGAGACAGGCACGTGCTCTGCCTTCCGAGGTCCTGCAGGGGTAGTTTTACCAAATGTTATGCCGTAGCATAACAAGCCACCAGTCTTCAGTGATCTGTTTTCCCAGACTGCTGCTTGAGGGAGAGCAATTAGTCAACCTTGAACACTTACCTTGGACCCTTATCTGAACAGGAAGCAAACTTTTACCTAATTTGAGCCACTAGATTCCTTGGTTTCTTTTTTATAGCAGCTTGTGCTATCCCAACTAACAGAAATTGTGACCTTGAGGTGGTAATGGTCAGGTCACGGATGGCAAGGATATCGATGTAGCAAGCTGGGTTCTGGCGACCAGGAAGAGGTCTCTGCCACGTGACGTTAACATTATAGATTATTAAATATTTTTCTCAATGTTCAGATAATTATACTCACACATATTTATGACATGCACATACATGCATATACTTAGATAATGGAGGGATCAGTTAGTTTTTTTATGGAAGGGAGATCGTATTATAGTTTCTCTTTTCACATGCAACAATATGCTGTAAAATTCCTGCAATTCTGTATAATTCTAATTCCTTATTTTTGTGACAGCTGCATAATATCCCCAGTGATTGTTCTGTAACTTACTTAATCATTTCCCTGACTCTGCATCTTCATTTGGTTTTGCCACTGTGAACAATGCTGTGATAAATATCTTTTACAAATATTTTACAGATTGATGCTTTGTCTCCATGGGATAAATTCTCAGGAGTGAGACGGCTGGGTTAGAGGGTTAGTATATTTTTGTTCCAACAAATATTCCCAATTTGTTTTCCAAAACAATTGTGAAGTTTTACATTCCTTGCCATGCTTGATGGTGCCCTTAGCCTCACATGCTCACTAGAAAGTCTTTTTGTTGTTTTTGCCCAACTGTTTGGTAGCTCAGAAATATCACGAGACTGGGCTGCCATCTTACACTGACAATTTTGCATTTGATCATCTTTCAATACCACTGTCATTTTGGATTTGCTTTTTTGTGAATTACTTCTCCAAATCTCTCACCGATTTTTTTTTTACTGGGTTATTTACACCCATCTTGGCAATTAGTAAAAATTCTCTGTATATTATACAGATTAAACTCTTTCCTCAACAATGCCTATATTTTTGTTCATTTTTAGGCATGCTTATTTTTTCTTTTCCCATACAAAACTTTCTGACTTCTATATAGTCATATAATTCTACTATTTTATTGTTTCAAGGTTGCCAGATAAGAATCTCTCTCACCCCTAGACTGTAAATATAATTGTTTATTTTGCTTGAACTGTTTTTTCTTTTTAATTTTTTAATTGAATACTTAACTCATGCAGAATTTATTTTTATATAATGTAAGATAAGAATTGTATATTTTATTTATTTTTATTTTCTTACAAATAGATGGCTGACTGTGCCAGAACAATGTGTATTAAATAATCCATCTTTGCCCACTGAATTGAAATACCACTTTGTCACATATTAAATTCTCATATATTTGAGATCTATTTCTGGATTTCCTATCCCTTCCACTGATACGCATGTCTGTTCTAAGAAGCTCCCAAGCTGACCCGAGTACACTGACTTTCCAATTCTGCCAGCTGGTGGTTCACGTCCTTCCTCACTATTCTCCTTTTTCTTGACTATTTTCAGGTATGGATCTCTCCCATATAAACATTAGGGTCACTTTACACCATTAAAAAAAATTAGAGAAGTTTTCTTGAATGATAGTTTAAAAATACCTTTCCTATTTTATTTTTTTATATCTTTGTGCATATCAGTTATACAAACGTTGGGTCTCCTTGAACTGAGGGTAAATCATCAGATCCATTCCATCTGTAACCTGCCTCATGATCAAGCTGGCTTTGATTGTTGATACAAAAATCTTGCAGGTCCTTCAGGCCTCAAGGAGCCTAACTAGTAAGATATTCGGCAGGGCTGTTTTTCAGGAACTCGGAGTCAGCTGTGTCCGGTTCCGAGCTGGAGCCTGTTAAGAATGATTGGGACCACCGACCCTGTAACTGGACATGCGTGAGTGTCCTCTCAGTGACCTCTTGACGTCAGAGCGCCGAAACTCCACGCTCAGAAAATACTAACACCTGAGGCTGGTGAGGAAGCGTGTAGCTTAGCTGCGCCTGCGCAGAACAGTCATCTCGCCTTTCTCGTATTCCCAGCCGCCTTTCCCCACGCTCCGCCGCCTCGGTTTTATCTGATAAGTAGCTCCAGCCCCAGCCCCTGCCTTTGGGGAGGCAGCTTTGAGGTTTGTGCTCCCAGATCCTCGCGGGGCTGCCTCGTGGGTAAACACCGTCTCTGCTTCAAACCTTGGCGGCTCGGCGTTTGACTTGAGAGTCCAGCAAAGGAACCTGGTTCGGTAACATCTTTTGCTTATATTTAATCATTTTTTTTTCTAGTTCCTTTCATCAGTTTTCTTTTTCTTTGCTCATTTCTGTGAACTCTGTCCCTTATTCTTTTTTTTTTTTTTTTTGCGGTACGCGGGCCTCTCTCAGTCGCGACCTCTCCCGCTGCGGAGCACAGGCTCCGGACGCGCAGGCTCAGCGGCCATGGCTCACGGGCCCAGCCGCTCCGCGGCATGTGGGATCTTCCCGGACCGGGGCACAAACCCGTGTCCCCTGCATCGGCAGGCGGACTCTCAACCACTGCACCACCTGGGAAGCCTTGTCCCTTATTCGTATTTCCATGATATTCATTCTCCCTTGTGTACACTGCAATATGAAACGATTTTGCATGTTTTTCCAAAATTTTCTGACTTCCATTTATCTCTGAATTTAAAAAAAATTTGGTTTGTGACGTTCTTTCAGAGTTGCAGTTGCTTAATAGGGATGTTTTTCTCTTACAATTCATTTTCAAAGATTGTATGCCAATTAGCCTCTGCTTTGTGGATTCTTTCTTTTGTTGTTAATTTTGTCCTGCTGAGAAGCTTTCATTTTCTTTTTTTCTTACAGTATCTTTCTATGAATGTAGAAGTTTTACCTTTATAATTCATTTTCATGTGAGTTGAATTTTATTGAACAAGCTCTTAACAGAAGTCAAATCAGCTAAAGGACTACTTCCCTTGGTTTCTCAGTTAAAGGGCTATTTTGTCTGTTGCTAGAATGACAGGCAGTTTCTTTAATCCAGAGACCTCTGTTCTCCATGGATTTTTCCAGAACTTTTCCGTTTTTCTCCCCTGGTACTCAGTCCTGCCCTGTTCATTCTTGTGTTTCCACTAACCCTCTGGGAACACCCACTTCTTTCTTGGCACCCATAGTGGCTATTGATTATACTGTATTGATTATACTGATTTCTGTGGGGGGTTTATTCCCCAAAAAACTTACTGATGTTTTGGAGTTTACAGGTTTTCTCCATCTTACAGTTTTACTGAACGGTGTATATTATTAGTGTTTTCATACATTTTCCTTGTTGCGCTGTGTGGTTTTAGGAGGAGGAATATGAAGATATGGTTGCCTCCATACTCCTACTAGAACCCACTCAGTCATTTGGCCTTTCTTACTGATACTTTGTAGTATAAACTTCCAATTCTATACATGTCACTCCACTACTGCTTTAGCTATATCATACATATTTTGATATATGGTACTTACGCTATCATTCACTTCAGAATATGTTCTAACTTTCATTATGACACCTTATTTGACCCATGCTGTTGGTCATGTATTTATGAGTTTTCAAGCATATGAGGAATTTCTGATTATATTTTTGTTCTTGATTTCTAGGTTAGTTGTACTGTAGACAGAGAGCAGAGTCTAGTTAATCTTTTGAAGACTTGCTTTGGTACAATATACAGTTAGTGATGTGTATTTAGGAGTTATTGGATACAATGTTCTAAGTAAAAACAATATGTCAATATTTTTAGTCATAATTATTTAAATAGTCTATCTGCTTTCTATATCCCTACTTTTGTGTACCTGCTTTACTGATTAATGAGACTACACTAAAATCCAGTCTGAATGTGGCTTGGCTTAATTCTTTTTATACTTCTGATCATTTTTAAATTTATCTGCTCAGAAGTAAAATAAAATAAAGTAAAATATAATAAAGTTATTAAATTAAAATTATTAAGGAAAATAATTTTAAAAAAACGGATGGATAGAACCTTAGGACAAATGGTGGAAGCAAACTCTATGGACAAAATCTCACACAGAAGCATACACATACACACTCACAAAAAGAGTAAAAGGGGAAAAAATCATAAATCTTGCTCTCAAAGTCCACCTCCTCAATTTGGGATGATTTGTTGTCTAAAGGAGGGAAGGAAGGAAAGAAAGAAGATAAAGTAAAATAAAGTTTTTAAAATTAATTATTAAGAAAAAAATAAAAAAAAAAACCAACACGGACGGATAGAACCCTAGGACAAATGGTGGAAGCAAAGCTATGCAGACAAAATCTCACACAGAAGCATATACATACACACTCACAAAAAGAGGAAAAGGGGAAAAAATCATAAATCTTGCTGTCAAAGTCCACCCCCTCAATTTGGGATGATTTGTTGTCTAGTCATGTTTTCCACAGATGCAGGTACATCACGTTGATCGTGGAGATTTAATCCGCTGCTCCTGAGGCTGCTGGGAGGGATTTCCCTTCTCTTCTTTGTTCTCACAGCTCTCAGGGGCTCAGCTTTGGATTTGGCCCCGCTTCTGCTTGAAGGTCGCCGGAGGGCGTCTGTTCCTTGCTCAGACAGGACGGGGTTAAAGGAGCCGCTGATTCGGGGGCTCTGGCTCACTCAGGCCAGGAGGGGGAGGGAGGGGCACGGAGTGCGGGTCGAGCCTGCGGCGGCAGAGGCCGGTGTGACGTTGCACCAGCCTGAGGCGCGATGTGCGTTCTCCCGGGGAAGTTGTTCCTGGATCCCGAGACCCTGGCAGTGGCTGGCTGCACAGGCTCCCTGGGAGGGAGGTGTGGGTATTGACCTGTGCTCGCACACAGGCTTCTTGGTGGCGGCAGCAGCAGCCTTAGCATCTTCTGCCCGTCTCTGGGGTCCGTGCTTTTAGCCGCGGCTCACGCCCGTCTCTGGAGCTCCTTTAAGCAGCGCTCTTAATCCCCTCTCCTCGAGCACCAGGAAACAAAGGGAAGACAAAGTCTCTTGCCTCTTTGGCAGCTCCAGACCTTTTCCCCGGACTCCCTTCCGGCCAGCCGTGGCGCACTAACCCCCTGTAGGCTGTGTTCACGCCTCCAACCCCAGTCCTCTCCCTGCGCTCCGACCAAATCCCGAGCCTCAGCTCACAGCCCCACCCACCCCGGCGGGTGAGCAGACAAGACTTTCAGGCTGGTGAGTGCTGGTCGGCACCGATCCTCTGTGCAGGAATCTCCCCGCTTAAACCTCCACACCCCTGTTGCTGTGCTCTCCTCCGCAGCTCCGAAGCTCCCCCCTCCGCCTCCCGCAGTCTTTGCCTGCGAAGGGGCTCCTAGTGTGTGGAAACTTTTCCTCCTTCACAGCTCCCTCCCACTGGTGCAGGTCCCGTCCCTATCCTACTCCGCCTCCCGCAGTCTTTGCCTGCGAAGGGACTCCTAGTGTGTGGAAACTTTTCCTCCTTCACAGCTCCCTCCCACTGGTGCAGGTCCCGTCCCTATCCTTTTGTCTCTGGTTTTTCTTTTTTTCTTTTGCCCTCCCCAGGTACGTGGGGAGTTTCTTGCCTTTTGGGAGGTCTGAGGTCTTCTGCCAGCGTTCAGTAGGTGTTCTGTAGGAGTTGTTCCACGTGTAGATGTATTTCTGGTGTATCTGTGGGGAGGAAGGTGATCTCCGCATCTTACTCTTCCGGTATCTTCCCCTCGTCCCCCCGACAAATGTCTTATAATTATCTCTAATGTATCTTTTTTTTAGGTTGATTTTGTCTTATATAGAAGCGCCTGCTTTCTTTTGCCTGGAATTTTGCTCGCATATATTTTTTTCCATCCTCTAACTTTCAGTCTCTTTGTCTCCTGTACTTTGGATATGTTTGTTGTAAACAACATGTAGCTAGATTTTTTTTTAATCCAGTATAATAATCTTCTGTGTTTCCACTGGAGCTTTTTAGTTCATTTATAATTTGTTACAACTGTTAAGTTTACATTTATATCTTCTTTCTTATTTTGTAGCTTTTACTTTTCCTGACTTTTTATTTTCCTCTTTTTTTTTTTTTTTGGTCTTATTTGTATGGATTATTTTTCTGCCCATGTTTTTCCTCCACAGAATGGAAGTTAAATACTTTGTAACTCTTCTTAGTGGTTGCCCCATCATGTGCTATCATGTCTGCAGAAACAAACACCAATTTTTTCTGAAGAAACCCTGTTCTCCTGCTCTAACAGAGACAGGACTGTGCCCAGCACTCTTCCTTTTAATCTCATGCTAGAATTGCCCTCCCACACCCCATGCCTTGAATGTAGGTGTGGCCACGTGACTTGCTTTGGCTAAGAAGAGGTGAAGGAGGTCGTATGTGGTTAAGAAGCAATGAGTGATTCCCTTTATTCTTTTCCACCTGCCGTTTTGAATATGGAAAGATGTGTCAACATGGAAACTCATTTCCCCTGGGTCCTTGAGGGCTTGTGATTGAGCACGTACTGACCTGCATATGGCTAGGTGGTGTAAGGGAAAATAAAGCTTTATTGTATTCTGTCACTGACATTTGAGGACTGCTTGTTACTGTAGGAAAACCCAGCCTAACCTGAATGATTCAATATTTTTTGAACATTTTTATTGAGGTCCAGTTGATGTATAATATTGAGTAAGTTACAGGTGTATAACATAGTGATTCACAAGTTTTAAAGGTTATATTCCATTTATAGTTATTATAAAATATTTGCTATATTCCCTGTGTTGTACTATATATCCTTGTTGCTTATCTATTTTAAACATGGTAGTCTGTACCTATTAATCCCCTATCTCTATCTTGCCCATCCCCCTTCCCTTTTCTTGTTATATTCTCTAGTCTTATTTTTTTAGATTCCACATATAAGGGATATCATACAGTATTTGTCTTTTTTTATCTGACTTAATTTACTTAGCATAATACCCTCCAAGTCCATCTATGTTGTTACAAATGGCAAAAATTAATTCTTTTTTATGACTGAATAGTATTCCTCTGTGTGTGTGTGTGTGTGTGTGTATACATACACATACCATATCTTCTCTATGCATTCATCTGCTGATGAACACTTAGGCTGCTTCCGTATCTCAGCCATTGTAAATAATGCTGTGACATTAGGGTGCATGTATCTTTTTGAATTAGTGTTTTTGTTTTTTTCGTATACATACACAGGAGTGGAGTTGTTGGGTCATATGGTAGAAGTTCTTGAGAAACCTCTGTACTGTTTTCCATAGTGGCTGTACCAATTTACATTCCTACCAACAGTGTATGAGGGTTTCCTTTTCTCCACACCCTTGCCAACATTCATTTTTTGTGGTCTTTTTGATGATAGCCATTCCAACAGGTGTGAGGTGACATCTCATCGTGGTTTTAATTTATATTTCTCTAATTAACAATGATGAGCATCTTTTCATATTCCTGTTGGCCACCTGTATGTCTGCTTTGGAAAAATTTCTACTCAGGTCTTCTGCCCATTTTTTTAATTGAGTTGTTTGCTTTTTTACTGTTGAGTTTAATAAGCTGTGTATATATTTTGGATATTAACCCCTTATCAGTCATATGATTTGCAAGTATTTCCTCCCATTCAGTAGGTTGTCTTTTTGTTTTGTCAATGGTTTCCCTTGCTGGGCAAAAGCTTTTAAGTTTAAATAGGTCCCATTTGTTTACTTTTGCTTTTATTTCCTTTGCTTTAGGAGAAAGAAAAATTGCTATGATTTATGTCAAAAAGTGTTCTGCCTCTGTTTTCTTCTAGTTTTATGGTGTCCAGTCTTACATTTAGGTCTTTAATCCAATTTTGAGTTTACTTTTGTATGTGGTATTAGAGAATGTTCTAATTTCATTCTGTTGCATGTAGCTGTCCAGTTTTCCTAGCACCACTTATTGAAGAGACTGTCATTTCTCCATTGTATATTCTTGCCTCCTTTGTCATAGATTAATTGACTGTAAGTGCATGAGTTTATTTCTGGGCTCTCATTCTGTTCCATTGTTCTTTGTATCTGGTTTTGTGCCAATACCATGCTGTTTTAATTATTATAGCTTTGTAGTATAGTCTGAAGTCTGGGCGGGTTATACCTCCAGCTTTGTTCTTTTTTCTCAGGATTGTTTTGGCAATTCAGGATCTTTTGTGGTTCCATATAAATTTTAGTATTATCTGTTCTAGTTCTATGAAAAAAACCCTTGGTATTTTGATAGGGACTGCTTTGAATCTGTAGATTGCTTTGGATAGTATGGTCATTTAAACAAGATTAATTCTTCCAATCCATGAACACAATATGTATTTCCATCTCTCTATGTCATCTTTAATTTCTTTCATCAGAGTCTTATAATTTTCCAAGTATATGTATTTTACCTCCTTACGAAGGTTTATTCCTAGGTATTTTAATCTTTTTGATGCAGTTGTAAATGGGATTGCTTCCTTAATTTATCTTTCTGATAGCTTGTTAGTGTAGAGAAATGCAACAGGTTTCTGTATATTAATTTTGTATACTGCAACTTTACCAAATTCATTGAGTTCTTGTAATTTTTTGGTGACATCTTCAGAATTTTCTATGAATAGTATCATGTAATCTGAATGACAGTTTTACCTCTTCCTTACCAATTTGGATTCTTTTTCTTTTCCTTGTCTGGTTGCTGTGGCTGGGACCTCAATACCACGTTGAATAAAAGTGGTGAGAGTGGGCATCCTTTTCTTGTTCCTGATCTTAGAGGAAAAGCTTTCAGCTTTTCACCATTGAGTATGATGATAGCTGTGGGCTTGTCATGTATGACCTTTATTATGTTGATGTATGTTCCCTCTATGTCCACATTCTGGAAAGATTTGATCTTAAATAGATGTTGAATTTTGTGAAAAAGTTTTTTCTGCATCTATTGAGATGATCATATGGTTTTTATTCTTCAATTTGTGAGTGTGGTGTATCACATTGATTTTTGCAGATATTGAAAAATCCTTGCATCCCTAGGACGAACCCACTTGATCATGGTGTATGATCCTTTTGATGTATTGTTGGATTCAGTTTGCATATTTTATTGAGGATTTTTGCATCTATGTTCATCAGTGATATTGGCCTGTAGTTTTCTTTTTTTGTGACTTCTTTGTCTAGTTTTAATATCAGGGTGGTGCTGGTGTTGTAGAATGAGTTTGGAAGTGTTCCTTCCCCTGCAATTTTTTTAATGAAATTGCTTGAGAAAGACAGGTGTAATGTCTTCTCTAAATGTTTGGTAGAATTCAATGTGAAGCCATCTCTTCCTGGACTTTTGTTTTGAGTTTGTTTTATTACTGATTCAATTTCATTACTGGTAATTGGTCTGTTCATATTTTCTATTTATTCCTTGTTCAGAATTGGGAGAGTATAAATTTCTAGGAATTTGTCCCTTCTTCTAGGTTGTCTATTTTATTGGCTGGCATTATAGTTGTTCATAGTAGTCTCTTATGATTCTTAGCATTTCTGTAGTTTCAGCTGTAACTTCCCTTTTTTCATTTCTGATTTTATTGATTTGGGCCTTGTCTTTTTTCCTTATGAGTCTGGCTAAATGTTTATCAATTTTGTTGATCTCTTCAAAGAGCCAGCTCTTAGTTTCATTGATCTTTTCTATTATTTTAATCATTTATTTCTGCTCTGATCTTTGATATCTGTTCTAAGTTTGGGTTTTGTTTATTCTTTTCTAACTCCTTTTAGGTATAAGGTTAGGTTGTTTATTTGAGATTTTTCTTGTTTCCTGAGGTAAGCTTGTATCACTATATACTGCCCTCTTAGAACTGCTTTTGCTGTTCCCACGATAGATTTTGGATCATTGTGTTTCTGTTTTCATTTGTGTCCAGGTATTTTTTGATATCCTCTTCGAGTTCTTCAGTGATCTATTGATTGTTTAGTAGCAAATTGTTTAGCCTCCACATGTTTGTGTTTTTTCCAGGTTTTTTTGGTAGTTGATACCTAGTCTTATAGTGTTGTGATCAGAAAAGATGTTTGATATGATTTCAGTTTTCCTAAATTTACTGAGGCTTGTTTTGTGGCCTAGCATGTGATCCTGGAGAATGTTCTATGTGAACTTGAATGTGTATTCTGCTGCTTTTGGGTGGAGTGTTTTATATATGTATTTATATTATATATATATTATATTTATATAACATAAAAATGATAAATATAAGCATAATATAAACATATATTTATATAATAATAATATTATTATTGCTCCTCCCCTTCTTGGGATCAGATAGCAGCTGCCCAGACCTGCTGGGCCAGGGACTGACACAGACTCCGCCTACTCATTCAAGCTGCCTGTGGAGAGAAT